>NC_052614.1:40630180-40930180 GCF_016545825.1 Eucalyptus grandis
GCTCAAGCAAATGGCTTTGCATGCTTTGCTTCTTTTTTCTTTCAAAAGACATGGGGAGAGAAAACGCCACTCAACTTTAAGTTTCTCATGAGGGCTGTACATGATTTGCTTCTTTTCTCTTTTGCTTCTTTTTAAAATCCTTACGAACATTTAGAGTAAATGAGTGTTTGGCGACAATAATGGAACAAAAATATGAAGTAAGTTTGTCTAAATTTAAACGCAAGTTCATATTTGATGGATTTATAGGTCAGTAAGTTATGCATACCTAAGTGGTGAAGTCTTAGAAAATATTTTCCTTATCGAACATTAGAAAATATTTTCTGAAACATTTTCAGATTTTAGCCAAACCATTTTCCGCGAAACGAACAGAACCAAAAACAATTGTTTTATTCGTGTTTTTCCCTTGGAGTTTGGAGAATGTGTAAACAAGTTATACAATGATTTTTCATCCTTTTGTTAATTGACAAATTTTCAAAAACTAGTTTCTCTTTTAAAAATTCATGACATTTGAAAATATACAAAAATTTTACAATATGCATCTAAGGCAGGTACGTTTGTTTCTTTTATTTGTTGATGCAACTTTATGGAATTTTATGTAATATTCCAATGTGCTTAGAGACATTTTCAAATAGAATATCGTTTTAAATATATCATGAACAATTACTCTATAATAGTTAATGAGATATGACATTGAGATTGGCACACATTATTTACTAGATAAATAATGTGTTATGGTCTAATTGATCATTCTAATGTGATTGATTGTAATAGGCATGCTTTTAAAGGTCTATTTTATTGTGAATATTTCATTTTTTTGGGCGGGGAGTACTTTTATGGAAGCAATATTTCTATGACTGTTGCAAAATTATTTGCACATAACCTAAACTAAAACTTTAAGAAAACAAAGGCTAAAATAAGACAGAAGACGAAACTTGACCTTTCGATTGTCCTTGTCTCTAAAATTGGAATATGTGGCTATTCTCAAGAATAACGGTGACCGTCAGGCTAGTGGCACCCTGCTTTTTTTTTTTTTTTTTAGCCCCGTACAATCAATTTTCATGAATATGATTAAAAGTAAATTAAATACTAGAATATAAATAATTACGAATAAAAAATATTGTCATCTACTATCCATTTATTTTGCGGAAAATGTGGATTTTTTGGAAAATATCTTTTAAGAAGTCATTTTCCAGGAAAAATGTAATTACTCTCTAGTGTTTGGGTAATATCTAAAAATGAAGTGGAAAATATTTTTTGCCGTTTGGTAAGATTTTTTTTCCCTCTATACACTCTTTTTCATTTAAATTATTTTTCAAAATTGATTTTTCTTCATTTTTATTTTTTGAAAAATCGATTATTAAATTTTTTTTTCTTTTCCTTTTCTTTGTTTTCCACTTCTTCTTTATTGGCCAGTTATAGACTACAACAACGGTTAGTGACCAGCCATAGGCAAGCCTCCAGCTCGCCGACGAGCACGAGGCTCACACCTTTGGTGAGCACAAGCTCACCGCTCACTAGATCGACGAGCGCGAACATCGAGCTTGAGGCTCATCAATTTGGCCACCGGCGAGCTCAAGCATGATTGCCGCAATGGCCAACTTCCTCGGCTATGGCATCCATGACCTCGAGCTGACCAAGGTGCACTCCAAGTCGGAGCTCCCAAACCTCCGCGTGAAGACCAGCTCCAAGTCCATCATCGTAATCAAGGACATCGACGGCTTGGTCAATCTCTCCAACCGGTCCAAGGTGCCCCAAGTCGTGACGCCTCCGAGCCACTACGACCCCAGCGTGCCTGACTCCACGCGCGGTGAGGACGGGAACAACAACACCATCGCCTTCTGGGGGCTGCTCAACTTTCCCGATGGCCCGTGGTTGTGCTACGGGAGCGAGAGGATCTTCGTATACACCACCAACCACTTTGAGAAGCTCGACCCAGCATTGCTCGAGAGCAGCCACATGGACATCCAAATCTGCACGAGCTAATATTAAGCGCTCCGCATTCGTGTCTTACTATAAAATAAGATAGGATTTTCCACTTGGTTTTGTTCTTTTGGATGAGGGGGTCCCACATCTTGTGTCGTGTTAGGCGCAGTTTTGGAGATGTTGCAATGGGCATTATGCGATCATAGGTCAATTATCTTATTAAGAAAAGAATGCTGCTCTTTTATCTTAAGTATGGGAATGCTATTTCTTAGTTAATTTTCATTGCCAACAAGCCAAGCGTACATTTATCTTTTGTAGAAATAGAAATTAGTAGCAAAAGAACAAAAAAAATTATAATAAATAATAATAAAATAAACAAATAAATAAATAACAAATAAGAAATGATAAATAAAGATGGAGCCCGACCCCTCTCTCTCTCTCTAGATGTTCAAATTCAAAGTTCATCAGCTACATACAATCCATACCAAAATGTTCCCTAAACTAGACATCTAGCATGTACTTGCCCATGAGAAAGAGTACACCTTCGGTTGATAGGCCCCAGGAAAATCAACAAAAGGCAAAGGGCTTCTGAAAAAGTTTTGTGATATCGAGTGAAGGGGGGGAGGGGGCTCACTTGTTTGATGATTGATGTATGTGTAAATTTCAAGTGTGAAATTTTTGTAAAGAGACTAGATTGTAATATAAGGCCCATTTATTTAGCCTGCATATTTTATTATCCAAGCCCTTGACCCAGCCCATGTCTCCCATATACCAAGCTCAGCCCATCTTCATGTGGTGTATGTATATAAAATTCAGTCCCTAACTTACTGTTCGCAAACTGTTTAGTATGTGCAGTCAACTTCAAAATTTTGTTTTGGAAAAATTGTAAACTTAAATTGAGATCCGTAAAATGTTATAACTTCGCAACACCCTAAACTGTCATACGCATGCATGTGCAGCCCGACAACTCCTCAATCGAATGCAGCAACTTAGAATTGACATAAATCCGAAATTCATGCCATAACTTCGACAATTCCTTCAATTAGATGAATAAAGGTTTTGAGTACTTAATAGGTGTTGTAAAATGATGTTAAATCAGCTTGATGAGTCGTCTGGATCATGAATGTGAGAAAACTCTCTCTCTCTGGTGGACAAGCTCCCTTCTTTGGTAATGTGATTCTTCTTCCTCTTACAATCATGCATGATATGTTGAAGAGAAAAATAAAGGTGGACCGTGCTTGGTTTATAGGAGGCACAGGCTGGGGTGAGGGCATTGATTGTTAAATATGTGGGCTGCATTAATGGGCCCTATATTATAAGATTTGACCTCGAAGCTTGCAGCCGCCATGGCTAGATTTTTTTTTTTTTTTTTTTTTTTTTTTTTTTTTTTCGGTCGAAACCATGGCTAGATTTGGTAGGTGGTCAAGTAAGGGTCACGCCGCCAGAGGTCTACGTGGCAGTGGGCAGCTATGGCGAGTACTAAGGAAGCTTTGGCCGAGCAATCCAGGTTGAAGAGATGAACAGTACTTGAAATTTCCATTTATTTTCTTAGCTAATTTAAAAAAAAAAAAACAAAACTAGTAAAAACCATAAATATAACAAATAATATACTCTGCCATGTTATTAAGCCTTGGAACAAGATCCTGTGAGCTAAGCTCTAATCTAAACATGCAATTATCTCTAATTTAAATGATGCAAACTTCCTAACTAGTCAAAAACATAGTATAACAAAACATGAATCAAATGGAAACTGTGACATACAACTCTAAACTAAATGCAACTCTCATTTTTTTCTTATTATCTTTTAATTTATCAGTTTCTTAATTATTTTTATTCACGGTAAAAATGATTTAAAGCCCAATTATGCTAATTGCATATCGGAAAGTCGTAATCTAAATGCTATGCTTATCATCAATTCAAATGCAATGCAATCGTGTGAATATGGCTTAAAATTAATGCAAACACGTAATGGGGATGCCTTGGAACCATCGAGACCCCCTAAGGCGACCATGGGACACCTCCCGAAGTTTTTCAACTGCTCCCCACCAAGCTTGAATCAACAGTGACTCGGCGATCAAAACCTAGTCAGTCATGATTCGGCAATTAGACTTGAACCAAACGGGGTCTAGCATTTGATAGGTCGGCTCTTGGGCATTCATTAGTCAAAATTTTAATTGCCAAGTCTGAGGTCATTAAACTTCAACGTCTCTAGTTTATGTCCAGAAGAAATTTGACGGAAGAAAAAATGGCTACAAGACATCGAGAGATTGAAGTGATAACGTTTTTTCCCAATTAGGGTCGAATCTTAACATTATCAACAAATTCCATTTCTTAGACAATTTTCTTAAAAGCGCATATTTAAATTTATCGGCGAAATTTAGATGTCAACATGGTCTTTATATAACATTCAAAGGGCATCGTTACATTGGCAGAAACTTCCATCCTTTTCATTTTATAAAAAAGAAGAAAAATATGTTACCATAGTACTCAAAGATTGAACTATTGGTATGGTATTAGAGACCAATTTGAACTATTGGTATGGTATTAGAGACCAATTTCGTAACGCTCATTCTCAATTGATTATTAATTTTAGCTTTCGAATCATTCTTCTTCTTCTTTTTGGCCTTTTTTATTACACAAAACGTGTGACGACAAAACAAATCTCCCATCATAATTCCAAAAAGTCCAATGATTTGAGCTTTTAGACCGATGACGGTCCCATTTTGATATATTTATTTATTCACTAAATAACTTCTTATTGCCGAACTTTCTTTCACATGTCAGACAGAAGAGAGCAAGAACAGAATTTCTTACTCTTTTATAAATGACCTACTAAACTCAGCAATTAGCTCTTTGATAGCATGCTCGAGATTACATGTTCATCGTCATCAAACATCAAGCACTGGTTTCGTTGTTCGATCAAAGACGCCTATAGAATTCACCGAAATAATTTTATTTTATTTTTATACAAAAACACCGACTCCCATTTCTCTGATGATAAAAGCCTCAAATTGAACTGGCCCAAGCGTCACTATCAAGGGGAAATGAGTTCTTCCCCACCACAAAATGACCCGCTCCCAAGATCTAACGGTTAGGGCCGAGCATCATTCCGACAAAATCCGCCCAGAAAAATTCCCCAAAATACTCCAACTCGCACGCGAAATCGAGCTCGATCGAGTTGCATTTTCCTTTGATCCGCCAATCGGAAAGCGAAACCACTCGGGCGTCCGCTAAACGAAGAAAGCAACGCCTAAACGAAGAAAGCAACACCAACGCCACAACTCCAATTCAACATTTTCCTCGTCACTTTGTCCAACTCAGTCATATAAAGGTGATAAAAACGGCCCTCAAAATACCTTTACTTTGAATTTTTCGTCGAAAATCTCGGTATGTCGAAAAATCTTCGGAGGATGAGTTGATGTTCCTAAAAAGACTCATAACATAACAGAACTTTCGATTTCTGAAATCAGGTTCAATTTCGCTGTTAATTTTAATCTGGCGCGATTTTAGTGTAACATAATCTATCGAGTAGCTTTTAGGAATTTTTAGTGCATTTGACCTGTGGTTAATTATATTCAAGTCACAATGTACATTTTGACACATTGACTTCTTTGTCGAGAAAATATCGAGATTTAAAAAATGGACACGAAGTACCAAAAATGACAGAAAAATTGGTCTAGTGCCAATTGACAAAAATTTTACAATTAGATAGAATCACCGCACACTAACCACATACATTTGTCGAGATAGAGAGAGAGAGAGAGAGGAGGGTGTGGTATTGTTGCTTTGATAGAGAGAGAAGGAGAGAAGAAGCGGCGCAAATTGAGGATGGAGAAAATCAAGGGAGGAAGCTACTTTAGTTGATAATTGATGGGGATCCGATGATAAGATTGACATTTCTGAGCATAAGCAATAAATTTCTAAATTATATATATATATATATATTGCTGATAGATTTTTGCATTGGAACTTGGCATTTTTATAGTTCAAAGGATTTTTATCAATTTTTAGGGTTCGATTTTGAAAGAGTTTATTCATAAAGTTTTTCATAATATCTTGAAATTTAACATAGTCAAATTTTAGATCAAACGAACGAGTTTTGAATATCGAACCAAGCTGGTTTTGGAAAACATAATTTCTGAATACGGACAGTTTTGGTAGCGATTTAAGTGATTCTTGCTCCTATAATATTAGATTCTTTTTTTCCCCTCTCATTGTTTGATGGAATTTTTGTATCAGCCTAAAAGAAAATAAATATCTTATGATTTATTTTTATCAACTAATGAAGATCTCCTTTTTCCTTTTCGGGGGAAACTTATGTTAACTTACAAATAAAGGTTGAATGATTAACAAAAAAAAGCAAAGAAAAGAAAAATATTTGGCCTTTTATTAGGGGTAATTCTATTAAAAATTCATAACTTTAGATCATATTCTAATTCTATCCCAATTTTTTTACTTCATATCTAAGTTTGTCCTCCGTTATATTTCCATTTAATTTCATCGTTAAAATATAATGTGTCTCGTGTCCTTGGCATGGTTCTTAGCGAACCATTTGGCTTGTTGGCTTGTTGTGGTTCTTTCTTGGCATGGAGGCGCGAAGAAAGAAAAAGAAGAAAAAAAACAAAAAAAATAAAGACAATGAATAGAGACGAAAATCTCACAATGAATTTATTCCAAATGTTAAAAATTGCTACGTTGGAGAACCGACAGCGATTTTGGACCGCCAAGTTAATGGGACAAATTCGAAACTATAATGAAAATAGGCGATTTCTTTCTTCTACACACAAAAAAAAATGGTGCGATCCAAACGAAATTATGAATAGTCCTAAAATTGAGGATTTTTATTTCTAAAATTAGGTCTTTTATCGGAGCACTTAAGTAAGTGACAAAAGAAAAAAATTGAGAAATATTGATAAAATGCAATAATAAAAAGATCTGTTGTCAGTCAGAATTTCCACGGACGGGAGGGGTCAAGCTCATGACACCCCCTGGGATTTAGCCACTTGTGAGGCTGTGAGCCACACACGTTTTTACTTCATTGAAACATCCGACCCGACCAAATCGACCCGACCCGATCCCTCTATAAATATCTTCCTTTCCTCTGGAGGTCATCGTTTCCTCTTTCGACACTCGGAGATATCCAAGAAAATCTCAGCCTCGACACTCAAACGGAGATGGCAGAAAGGAAGGAGTCTTGGACATCTCTGGCCTCCCTCCTCGGCACCCTGGCCTTCTGCCAGGCCTTCCTCCGGCTGGTGTTCCCGCCGGAGCTCCGTCCCGCTTCCCTCAAGTTCCTCACCCGGGCCCTCCGCTGCTTCTCCTCCTACTGCTACTTCGACGTCGCCGAGATGGACGGCGTCAACACCAACGAGCTCTACAACGCCGTTCACCTCTACCTCGGCTCCTTCGCCTCCACCTCCGCCTCCGCCAGCTGCCTCTCCCTCACCCGCGCCCGCAACTCCAGCGTCACCACCTTCGGCCTCTCCAAAAACGACTCCATCGCCGACGTTTTTGACGGCGTCGCCGTCCAGTGGGAGCACGCGGTGACGCCGCGCCAGTCCCAGCCATCCTCGTGGCGGTCCGTCGTCCCCGAAGAGAAGCGCGGCTTCACGCTCCGGATCAAGAAGCGCGACAAGCACCTCATCCTCAATTCCTACCTGGACCACATCATGGACAAGGCCAACGACATCCGCCGCAACAACCAAGAACGCCTCATTTATACTAATTCGCGCGGCAGCGAGTCCCGGGGCCGCCCTTGGGAGGCGGTGCCGTTCAAACACCCGAGTACCTTCGACACGTTGGCCATGGACCCGGAGAAGAAGAGGGACATCATGGAGGACCTCCGCGACTTCGCGGCTGGGCAGGCCTTCTACCAGAGGACGGGCCGGGCCTGGAAGCGGGGCTACCTGCTCTACGGCCCTCCTGGGACGGGAAATCGAGCATGATTGCAGCCATGGCCAATTTCCTCGGCTATGACATCTACGACCTCGAGCTGACCGAGGTGCCCTCCAACACCGAGCTCCGGAAGCTCCTCATGAAGACCAGCTCAAAATCCATCATTGTCATCGAGGACATCGACTGCTCAGTCAATCTGTCGAACAGGTCGAAGGCGCCCAAAGCCCCCCCTCCTCAGAGCTACTCTGCTCCTGACGCCTCCAATGCTGCGTCTGGTGGTAAGGACTGGAACAACACACGATGACCCTATCGGGACTGCTCAACTTCACCGACGGCCTGTGGTCGTGCTGTGGGAGCGAGCGGATCTTTGTGTTCACCACCAACCACATCGACAAGCTCGACCCGGCATTGCTCCGGAGCGGCCGGATGGACATGCACATCTGCATGAGCTACTGCTCCTACCCGGCGCTCGAGATTTTGCTCCACAATTACTTGGGTAGCGAGGGCGAGGACCTCAGCGAGGCGGCGGCGAGCGAGCTCCGAGAGGCAGTCGAGAAGGCCAAGATGACGCCGGCGGACATAAGCGAAGTCCTGATCAAGAAACGGAGGAACAGAGAGAAAGCAGTGAGCGAATTGCTGGAGGTGATGAAGGCGAGAACAGAGGGGAACGAGGAGTACGGAGGACTGAGAGAGAAATTCGAGTCGAACGGGGATGAAGAAGAGGAGCAAGAGAAGAGGGCTCTGGAGAGCCCCAAAGAAGTCAGCGACCGTGAAAACGATTCTTGCCAGAAAGTGGAGGACCAAGAAGAGAAGAAGGCAAATTGAGAGGGAAAATTAATTTGTCCTTTCCTTTGGAAACCCTCTTAATTCGTGTCTTATCATGTCTTATTAAAGCCCCTATGACTCGGCAAAAATTTGTAAGCTCATACGATGTATTGTGTTTATGCACTTTTGTGGGTATTTGCTGTTCTGTTCTTCTGGGGATGGCCGGCCAAATCCATGTTTGCATTAGGCGCCCCACTTTAGGGATGTTGCAATGTGCATAGTGTGATTTTGGGTCAATTATCTTTGTTAATGTGGAAAAAGTACAAGTGAAAGTAAATAAAATGTGTGTTGTCAGATTGCTTCACGCTGTCCAATTTCCATTTATCTCGACTTTCTATTGCTGTAGTGTAGTCGTCCATTGCGCTGATTGTTGATATGAGTTTCTCTACAATGCATGAGTGATTGGGTAGGGTGAGTTTATTTATTATTTAATGGACTTTTATTTTAGAAATATGTCTTGCTTGCGGTGAAAACATCAGTCATGTCATGCCTTGCATTAGGAGATCACATTTTCTTTTCTCATTAGAAATCAAAAGAAATATTCATTCTTCATGTTTAAGCATAGCCATTGATTAGTATAGATTACTTCTTAATCGGTTAAAGCCATTATAGGCAATTCCTTATTTTAAATCATAAAAAGAAAATACAAAAAATAATTAGCATTGCATTGTTAGGTCATTTTTAGTGAAAGTCATTAGGTGTCCTAAAATTTAATCTTCATTTCTGTAAGAAAAGAAAATACAAAATCTCTTAGCAAGTTTAAATAATAGGATCGTTTCATAATTAACCATATTTCATGTCATTGGAGTTGCGTATAGGTTGCGTGTATGTTAAAAAATAATGAAAATAACAAAAATAAAGGGGAAAGAAGAAAATTTTCACTCTCACGCTTCTCATTTATAAGTTTTGACCTTTTTGTGAGTGATGATGGAATGCCCCTCTTCTCGCCGGCGTCACTCCACTGCCCCACAGGGTTAAAGTTGTGATTTTTTATTTTTTATTTTTGCTTCTTTCCACCTCTCGTAGGCGTCGCTTGTGAGTTATCTATTTTGGTCACATTTTTCATGACGAATTTAGTTATTTCATTTTCTTTTGGTCGTACTTTGAGAGTTCTTGTCTCGGATTTTCATTTTTCTCGAACCTTGTTTTGTAGAGGAGCTCAAGCCAATCTATATCATGAACTTCGAACTCAGTCTGAGACTATAAGAAATCTCATTAATTTCCGACAAATGTAAGAAAATAGGACATGTTCCTTCAAATTTACTCTTTGTGTTTGCAATTTTTGAATTTCTCATTCAATCTCTATCAAATTAAAACAATAAATGATATTAACAAATGTTGGAATAACATTTTTCGTATAAATTAATTTTGTACTCTTTTTATTATTATTTATTTATTTTTGCATATATATATAAATATATATTTAATATATAACGTGTCGGAACACGTCGGGATTTTCTATTTTTTTAGAAATAACGTATCGGCATGTCGTGTCATATTGTATCGAGTGTCCGTATCGGTGCTACATAGCCCTCAATAAGGAGTACTGGCATAGGGCAGTAGAGCAATGTGCAATCTGAAATTGCCTTGCATTTCATTGAGGCTATCCTAGTGATCGCAAACCTAGCGAGCCCATCCCATCTTGCATAGCTACGAAGCCTTTAAATATAGTGGTAGTAGAATGAACATAAACACATGTATCATTACCAAGGCAACGGGTTACAACCCTTTGCCTTCAATTTTCTTTCCAGACTAGATAACTTTAATCCCTGTAAGACTACGCCCATCGTCTTATTCTGCATGTGTTCAACCAGCATATTGTCGTACACAATCACATCTGATTTCTCCAAAAGCTTACGTTCTTGCATACTTGAAAAGACTTTTCTAGCTTCTTCTATTGTCCCCTATTTATGCAATCCAGAGATGACAGCAGACTGCACAACATCACTCTTAGGGAAGCCCGCTTGCACCATCTCATCCAGGACTTCGACAACTTTCTCAGACAGCCATGACTTTTATTTCTGAAATTACAATTTCCACCCTATATTTTGGAATCCACTTCAATGTACCCCTTCACTATGACTTTTGGCCAAATTGTCATTCGAATTTCAATCTCATACTATCTCCCATTGATGGTGTTTTCTAAGGGGGCAAATATCGTGGGGCTCCAAGACCGAATCGAATAGCCGGGTACTTTACTTATCTTTGAGGAAACAACACCCCTCATAAGAGGTTTGTCTGAAAGCGAGGAATAATTTTGCATTTCCAGGACCCCAAAATTCGAAAACCCTAATTGAATTGGCGAGTACAATGCTCAGTAAGTTCAATAAGTGGAATCACCAAAGGTTGAAACTTTATACACAGAAAAGACTCAATTGGCAAAGAATTGGAAACCCGATGAAGCTGCGTACATTGAAAAATCAATGTAGAGGGAGATTTTTCTTGAAGGTGATATAGCTGGAGCTATTTCAAGGATCCTTCATTACGAGGTGGGTGCTCTATTAGATGATTTTGCTACGAAGGTTCTAGCTCTCTTTGGTCCAATATTATTATCTCTCCTTGGCCCACTATCACCGGCCCGCAATCAAAGTGGCCGATTAAGCTGCGAAGGCCCATTATTTGAACACTCTCTCTTCCTCTTGGGTGGCTTGTCAGCCCCAACTTTTATGGGATCTTTTATGTTTGGATGCCTATCAAAAAGTGTTTCGACCACAACAGAAAAAGAATCCATCCTGCGAATTCGGCAAACTTACATTGTGCCCCTAATCTTTTAAGCATTCATCGTGATGCCCTTACCCAAAGGAACTAATTATAGTAAGAAGAAGAAAATGAAAGGAAAAAGGAAAAACCACTAAAAAAAAATCCCAAATTATGCTTATTATAATAATATTGACCCTAAATTATTTTTTTACAATACAAAAACCTCAAACTTGTACTCCAGCAATACATTTATCCTCCATTACAATTTTGTTAAAAACCGCTGTTAAAATATGACGTGGATCCGATGTGGCGTGGTATAAAAAAATTAAAGACAAAAAAGAAAAAGAAATTTCGAAGTTGTTGTTTAGATTATCTTCAACCTCATGAACATTTGAATAAAATGCTCCTCTTGCACTCATCTGTCGCTGCCCATTGCCCTCGGGACCTCTGGCAACGTTCGTCAGCTCGTGCTCAAAACACCCGCTAGTTCTGGCCATGATGGTCGCGAGCTTTGAGCTCCGCCTGTGGGCCTATTGGGCCTTCATAATTGCCCTCTTTTCGGCGGAAAATGATTTGATGATTTTGTTCAACCCTTTTGCTTCCATTTCTTCTTGACGGTCAAATGGGGGACATTTGTGGCCACTTTTCATTGGGTCAGTCAGGTGTTCGACCAAAAACAAAATCTTCCAAGTGGTTTTGTCAATTTTATGATGGCAACTTTTTAACGCTCTCTCCACTACCGCCAGCAGGAGATTTATCGGGGGGAATTTCGATGGTATCGGTCTCAAACGGTGGAAGCCACAACTAGAGGTGGCAAAATGGGTCATAGACCTATATATGATCCATTTAAATCATAAATGGGTCATATACGGGTCACTTATTTTGTGAAGAAGTTAGTTAATGGGTTTAATAACTAAAACTTAAGATAGGTAGGTCTTAAGTAGGTCTTAAATGGGTTGGATTTAAAATCCATTTTCACCCAAAACCTCACAATTTCTCTCTTCTCTTTAACTTTATAAAAATATTTTTTTTTTTATAAAAACCGATATTTTTCTTTTCTTTTTCTTTCTTCTTCCTCCAGGTCGTCGGCATGGCAATGGTTGGTGATCGGCTAGGCGAGCCTCGAGCTCGTCGGATCTAGCGAGGCGGAGGCCTTGCCGACACCTAGCGAGGCTCGAGCCTCGTTGACGCCGGTGGTCGAGCCTCGCCGATCCGGGCGAGACTCGAACTTGCCGGCGTCGGGTGAGGCTCGAGCCTCGCCGGATCCGGCGAGGGCGAGCTGAGCTCGCCCGACGCCGGTGAGCCTCGAGCTCGCCGACCGGCGAGGCGGAGGCCTCGCCGACGTCTTGCAAGGGGCGAGCTCGAGCTCGCCCGACGCCGCCGCCCGAGCTCGCCGGATCCGGGAGAGGCGGAGGCCTCACCGACGGTCGGCCAAAGAAGAAGAAGAAGAAAAAAAATTATATTAAAAAATAAAAATAATTAAAATTTTAATTTTTAAAAATAAAAATAATTAAATTCGATTTTGTAAAATAATTATTTTAAAAATTATAAAATTTGTTCGTTAAATTTGTGTTATATAAAACTATTTTGGCAATATCATTTTTTTTAAAATATATATAAGAAATAAGCTTTTTTAAGTTTAGTTAAATGAGTCGGGTATGGGTCGAAAAATTTACATTATGCATAAATGGGTCATAAATAAGTTAATAGGTCAATTTGGGTCGGACCATTAATGACCCGACCTAAACCCGACTTGACCCACCCGTTTGACACCTTTAGCCACAACCAAGTTTTGATGAAATCTCGGAGATGACAGGGATGGATAGAGCTCTCTTCTACAAGACATAATCTCTGACTGCTCTACTATAGAGGAACTGTCAAGACAGAGGAAAAGAACCATCAATAGAACCGTGGCTATTGTTGTCGGTAGCAGACTGTCGGGCCAAGCACTAAGTTCTGATTGACTGTGGTGGCGGAGATTTTTGAAGTTACATTTGTTGCACCCCCGACTCTATAAAGATAAAGACATGACATGACTGTCATTTTCTGCAAATGGTGTAACGTTATCATTAGCAAAACTCAACATGATATCAAAATATACAAACATATATATTAGAGTTTTCTATAATTCACCAACACAATATATATACATACCCAACAAAATTAAATTAGAAACTCATTAGCTACATACAATCCTTGCCAAAAAGTTCCCTAAACTAGACATCTAGCATGTACTCACCCCATGAGAAAGAGTATGCCTTCAGTTCCCCGAAAAATCAGCAAAGGCAAAGGGCTACTGAAAATGTTTTTGTGATGATGGGAGAGGGGAAGGCAAGACATAGACCCATCATTTGTTTGATGATTGATGTATGACTAAATTTTAAGTACTAAATTTTTGTAAAGAAAGTAGATTGTAATATAAGGCCCATTTATTTAGTCCGCATATTTTATTATTCAAGCCCTTGGCCCAGCCCATGTCTCCTATAAACCAAGCTCAGGCCATTTTCATGTGGTGTATGTCTATAAAATTCAACCCCTAATTTACTGTTCGCAAACTGTTTAGCATGTGTGGCCAATTTCAAAATTTCATTTCGAGAAAACTGTAAACTCAAATTAAGATTGGTAAAATGTTATAGCTTTACAACACCCTAAACTATCGTACACGTGTGCGCATAGCCCGACAACTCCTCAATCGGGCACAACAACTTAGAATTGACATAAATCCGAATTTTGTGCTATAACTTTGAGAATTCCTTGATTAGATGAATAGAGGCTTTGAGTACTTACTACTTACTAGGTATTGTAAAACGGTATTAAATCGGCTCGATGAGTCGTCCAGATCATCAACGTGTGAATTTCTCTCTCGTGGACAAGCTGCCTTCTTTGGTAATGTCATTGGTCTTCTTCCTCTTACAATCACGCACGATCTGTTGAAGAGAAAAATAAAGATGGACGGTGCTTGGTTTATAGGAGACATGGGCTGGGTTGAGGGCTTGGGTCGTTAAACATGTGGGCTGAATTAATGGGCCCCATATTATAAGATTTGACCTCGAAGCTTGCAGCCGCCGTGGCTAGATTCGGTAGGGAGTCAAGTAAGGGCGAACGAGCGCCGCCAGAGGTCTACGTGGCAGTTGGCAGCCATGGCGAGTGCCAAGGAAGCTTTGGCCGCGCGATCGAGGTTGAAGAGATGAACAGTACTTCGAAATTTCCGTTTATTTTCTCAGCTAATTTAAAAAAGACAAAAAAAAAAAAAAAAAAACCAAAACTAGTACGATCGTACTACATTTACGCCCAAATAATGTACACCACCATGTTGTAAAGCCTTGGGATGCAAACTTCCTAACTAGTCAAAAACATAAAATAACAAAACATGAATCAAATGGAAGTTGCGACATACAACTCTAAACTAAATGCAACTCTCATTTTTTCTCATCATCTTTTTATTTATCAGTCTCTTAATTATTTTTTATTCATGGTAAAAATGACTTAAAGCCCAATTATGCTAATTGCATATCAGAAAGTTGTAATCTAAACACTATGCTTATAATCAATTCAAATGCAATGCAATTGTGTAAAATCGGCTTAAAATTAATGCAAACACATAATGAGAATGCCCAGGAACCATTGATACTGCATAAGGTGACCATGGGACACCACTCGAAGTTTTCAAATGCTCCCCACCAAGCTTGAATCAACAGCGACTCGGCAATTAAAACCTAGTCAGTCATGGTTCGGCTATCAAACTCGAACCAAATGGGGTCTAGCATTTGGTAGGTTGGCTCCTAGGCATCCATTAGTCAAAAATTTAATTGCCAAGTCCAAGGTCATTAAACTCCAACGCCTATAGTTTTATGTCCAAAAGAAATTTGACAGAAAAAAGAAATGGTTACAAGACATAGAGATGGAAGTGATAATGTTCTTTTTTTCAATTTGGGGTCGAATCTCGATATTATCAACTCCTAACTTGATATTAGGGCTAATTCGATTAAAAACTCCTAACTTTTAATCATATTTTAATTTTTCCCCAATTTTTTTATCTCATAAATTTTTAATTTTTTTTACTTCATATCTAAATCTATCCTTCATTATATTTCCATTTAATTTCATCGTTAGAATCTAATGTGTCTCGTGTCCTTGGCATGGTTGTTAGCGAATCATTTGGCTTGTTGTGGTTCTTTATGAAGAAGATGGAGATGGAGGCGTGAAGAAAGAAAAGAAGAAATGAAACAAAAAAATAAGGACGATGAACAGGAGGAAAATACCATAGTGAATATGTTGGACAATCAACAGCGATTTTGGACCGGCAAGTTAATGGGACAAATTTGAGACTATAATGAAAATAGGCGATTTCCTTTTTTACACAAAAAAAAAAAAAAAAAAAAAAAGTTCGATCCAAACGAAATTTTGATTGGTCCTAAAATTGAGGATTTTATTTCTAAAATTAGATCCGTCTTTTATGGGAGCGCTTAAGTAAATGACTAAAAAGAAAAAAAAAAGAGAAATATTGATAAAATGCAATAATCAAAAGATCTGTTGTCAGTCAGAATCTCCACAGACGGGAGGGGGTCAAGCTCATGACACCGAGAAAATGTTGGGTAGGTTTTACTGTCCACGTAGGCGAAATGTAAGACCATAGAGAAATTGACACGTGGCAAATTTTGGGCCCACCTGTCAGCCCCCACTCTCTCCCTTAACTCCGTCTCTCTCCCCTTTACTCTCTCTCCTCCCCGCCGTTTCTGCGCACAACTGCCTTGGCTCCCCATCTTCTCTCTCCACTTCTCTTTTCTTTCTCTTGCGTCTGCCATGGCTCGAGCTCGAGTCTGCTCATGGCCGCTTCAGGTCGAGGAGGGACGGTGCGCCGCCGGACGGAGACCGCATTGAGCTTTGTTTGCGGTGAGATGGCTTGAGGCCGAGCTCGAAACTCGAGCGCTAACCAAATCTCCGAGTTTGAGGTCAAGCGAGTGTTGTCCATGGCTGGCTGCGAGTGTCGTCCATGGTGGATCGGAAAAAACAATACCCAGGAACAGGCGAGGACGACCCACGTGATGAAATCGCGTTAAATAAGGAAACCGAAGCCGACCCGACACGCCTACGCGTCCGTTTACAATACCCATTTGCTCATTTCCTCCTCCCAGTTCCGCGTCCGACCCCGCCTGCTGAAATTCTTCAAGAAAGTTTGGGTTTTTATTTTTCATTTCATCTATCCTTGTCCGTCTGCCCGTTCGGTTGTCGTCCCAGAGACCATTTGGGAGATGGGTCTGATCTTCTCGAGCAAGTCCTTGCGTTCCGCCCCCTCGCACAGGCCGTGATAGCCATGTATGAGTGTCGGCGTGCTTGTGAACCCCATGATCATATGCCCTCCGAACTGCGCAAAGTCCCCGCGAGGCATCGGCGTGAAGCCTCCCGCTTCCGCCTGTCCATGGTCCGGACCCTTTCGGCGTCTCTGCCTTTGGATTGCGAAGAAGAACAGTGTGGCGACGACCAGCGAGCTGGCCACAGTGGCCGCCACCGCCTTGACACTCGTCTTGCTTGAGGACGATGACGAGTCCGACGGCGCTTGGAGCAAGTCTATTACGGAAGGAGGAGGGGAGTTAGTGATGGTGGTGGTGGTTGGAGAAAAGAGAAGTAGAGAGAGAAGAGGGAGAGAGAGCGTCGCAGGCAGAAAAAAAAAAGAGAAGTAGAGAGAGAAGAGGGAGAGACTCGAGAGAGTTGTTGCAGAAACGGAGGGGAGGAGAGAGAGTAAAGGGGAGAGAGACGGAGCGTTAACGGAGAAGTGGAGCGTGACAGGTGGGCCCAAATTTGCCACGTGTCGACTTCTCTATGGTCTTACATTTCGCCTACGTGGAGTGTAAAACCTACCCAATATTTTCTCCATGACACCCTACTAGGATTTAGCCACTTGTGAGGCTGTGAGCCACACACGTTTTTACTGCATTGAAACATCCGACCCGACCAAATCGACCCGACCCGATCCCTCTATAAATATCTTCCTTTCCTCCTGAGATCATCGTTTTCTCTTTCGACACTCGGAGATATCCAAGAAAATCTCAGCCTCGACACTCAAACGGAGATGGCAGAAAGGAAGGAGTCTTGGACATCTCTGGCCTCCCTCCTCGGCACCCTGGCCTTCTGCCAGACCTTCCTCCAGCTGGTGCTCCCGCCGGAGCTCCGGCTCGCTTCCCTCAAGTTCCTCACCCGGGCCCTCCGCTGCTTCTCCTCCTACTGCTACTTCGACGTCGCCGAGATGGACGGCGTCAATAGCAACGAGCTCTACAACGCCGTCCAGCTCTACCTCAGCTCCTTCGCCTCCACCTCCACCTCCGCCAGCCGCCTCTCCCTCACCCGCGCCCGCAACTCCAGCGTCACCACCTTCGGCCTCTCCAACAACGACCCATCGCCGACGTCTTTGACGGCGTCGCCGTCCAGTGGGAGCACGCGGCGACGCAGCGCCAGCCCCAGCCATCCTCGTGGCGGTCCGTCCCCGACGAGAAGCGCAGCTTCACGCTCCGGTTCAAGAAGCGCGAGAAGGACCGCATCCTCAACTCCTACCTGGACCACATCATGGACAAGGCCAACGACATCCGCCGCAACAACCAAGAACGCCTCATTTGTACTACTTCGCGCGGCAGCGCATCCCGGGGTCGCCCTTGGGAAGCGGTGCCGTTCAAATACCCGAGCACCTTCGACACGTTGTCCATGGACCCGGAGAAGAAGAGGGATATCATGGAGGACCTCAGCGACTTCGTGGCCGGACAGGCCTTCCACCAGAGGACGGGCCGGGCGTGGAAGCGGGTCTATCTGCTCTACGGCCCGCCTAGGACGGGGAAATCGAGTATGATCGCTGCGATGGCCAATTTCCTCAGCTATCACATCTACTACCTCCAGCTGGCCGAAGTGCACTCCAACTCCGAGCTCCGGAAGCTCCTGATGAAGACCAGCTCCAAGTCCATCATCGCCATTGACATCGACTGCTTGTTAAATCTGTCGAACAAGTCGAAGGCAAGCCAGGCCGCCGTGCCCTGGAGCTACTACAACCCTAGGGAGCCTGAGCCAGCCCGCGGCGGTGAGGATGGGAACGGCAACACGATTACCCTAACGGGGCTGCTCAACCTCACCAACGGTCTGTGGTCGTGCTGCGGGAGCGAGCGGATCTTTGTGTTCACCACCAACCACATCGACAAGCTCGACCCGGCATTGCTCCGGAGCGGCCGGATGGACATGCACATCTGCATGAGCTACTGCTCCTACCCGGTGCTCAAGATCCTGCTCCACAATTACCTGGGTAGTGAGGGCGAGGACCTCAGTGAGGCGGCAGCAAGCGAGCTCCGAGAGGCGGTCGAGAAGGCCAAGATGACGCCAGCGGACATAAGCGAAGTCCTGATCAAGAAACGGAGGAACAGAAAGAAAGCAGTGAGCGAATTGCTGAAGGTGATGAAGGCGAGAGCAGAGGGGAACGAGGAGTACGGAGGATTGAGAGACAAATGCGAGTCGAACGGGGTTGAAGAAGAGGAGCAAGAGAAGAGGGCTCTGGAGAGCCCCAAAGAAGCAAGCCACCGTGAGGACGATTCTTGCAAGAAAGTGGAGGACCAAGAAGAGAAGGCAAATTGAGAGGGAAAATTAATTTGTCCTTTCCTTTGGAAACCCTCTGAATTCGTGTCTTATCATGTCTTATCAAAGCCCCTATGACTCAGCAAAAATTGTAAGCTCATACGATGTATTGTGTTTATGCACTTTTGTGGGCATGTGATGTTTTGTTCTTCTTGGGATGGCCGGCCACATCCATGTTTGCATTAGGCGCCCCACTTTAGGGATGTTGCAATGTGCATAGTGTGGTTTGGGTCAATTATCTTTGTTAATATGGAAAAAGTACTAGTGAAAGTAAATAAAATGTGTATTGTTAGATTGCTTTGCGCTGTCCAGTTGCCATTTATCTTGACTTTCTGTTGCTCTAGTGCGGTCGTCCATTGCGCTGATCGTTGATATGAGTTTCTCTACAATGCATGAGCAATTGGGTAAGGTGAGTTTATTTATTATTCAATGGACTTTTATTTTAGAAACGTGTCTTGCTTGTTGTGAATTCATTAGTCATGTCATATCTTGCATTAGGAGATTGCATATTCTTTTCTCATTAGAAATTAAAAGAAATATTCATTCTTCATGTTTAAGCATAGTCATTGATTAGTATAGATTATTTCTTAATTGGTTAAAGCCTTTATAGGCAGTTCCCTATTTTAAATCATAAAAAGAAAATACAAAAAATAATTAGCATTGCATTGCTGGGTCATTTTTAATAAAAGTCATTAGGTGCCCTAAAATTTAATCTTCATTTCTATAAGAAAAGAAATTACAAAATCTCCCAAATGAGTTTAAATCTTCATGTCATTAGAGTTGCGTATAGGTTGTGTGTATGTTGATCAATATGGGAAAATTACCAAATGAGTTCTAAATCTATTGTAATTTTCCAAATTACTCCTATTTTTTTTGTCAATTCAGTTTTAATTTTTTTATAATTGTGTCGATTCAGTCCATCCCGTTAATTTTGGTTGGGCGCATTGATGTGGATGTCGGCTAATTAGTCAATGTTAACGTGGCAATTTTTAATAATTTTTATATTTTATATTTTCCTTTTCATCCTACTTTTTTTTTCTCTTCCCTGTAGTGGTTGGTGGGGGCTTTGGGTTGGCGACTAGCGACCCTCGCTCGCCTCGCCCAAATCTGGCAAGGCCTAGGGATTGCGGGTGAAGGTGGCTTCGCCTTGATCTAAGTGAGGCTCGCTTTGCCCGTAGTGCCCACTATGAGGTTGGTGTCGCCTACAGCTCGTGCAGCCTAGGTCTTGCCCAAATCTAGGCAAGGGTCGTTGGTTTCCGGCGGGCTTCGCGGCCCTCACCGGCCACTTTGTGGGAGAAAAGAAGAAAGGAAAAATAAAATAAAAATAATTAAAAAATTCGAAAAAAAATAAAAATATTATTAATAAATTGCCATGTGAGCGCCGGCTAGCCAATTTTGGCTAGATGAATTAAATTGGCTCAATTGAAAAATGTTTAGGATTGAATTGACAAAAAAAAAAAGTTTGGGATCGATTAATGGAAAACTACAATAGATTTAGAACTTTTTTGGTAGTTTTCCTAATCAACACAACATACATGGTATTTAGATTTCATGTTATTACTTAATTTAGAACTCATATAGACATTGAATTTATATTTATTCATGCTTATTTTCAAAGAAAAACCCAAAAGGAATTAATTGCATTAGCCTTGGTCATGCATACATCACCTTTTTTTGGGCTTTAGCTAACATTTTGCGGGACACTTGATGTGTGAGACAATAATAAAGCTTCGCTTGTGAGTTGCTTAGCCCATCAAGGTCTTTCTTGGAAAGAATGATGTGAACTAATGGGTGAATTTGTGTGCATTGACTTTGTTTTACGACTATCTGGAAAGTCTTGATCTGATATTAGCTGAACATGTGTGGAAGAGAGATAGGGTTTGCTTGTTTTTTCTGTTAACTATACTATGACGTTAGCATAACTGTTTATGTATTAACTACTTATGTGTTAGCATATGAGATGCTAAATCAGCGCAAGTGCACCAAGTCTTTCCCAAAGTTGCTTGTCTTCATTCAGAGCTAGATCCATCGACAGCAAACAAGGAAAGGTTCTTGGACTAAAATCCATCTTTCATGTCCTAAAATAGACTCTCTCTCAATAACATATGTATTTCAATGCTTTTGTCTTCATGGTGGTGCATAAGCATTTGTAGAGACTTGAGTCTCGTCCTAATAGATCCCTCATGCTTGGCATGCACCAGGTCCAACGTTTCCTACATCAACTTGAATCCTAGATGCGGATGGACTAACAGCTGCATGAACATCATTACTTCTAGGCATCTATAACACATTTTGTGTTGATAAAGAAGATACCCAGATACTTTCAGGGGCCTACAAACCTTGGAATCTTTACGTCTTCTTTTAATTACTTTTATTAAGTCTAGCACATGGATGATGGGGTTGTGATGATTTTTCAACTTGTCAAATAACACACTTATATTCAAATTAAGTCCGCTAGTATAGAAGATAGAGCTCATCTATTTTTCCAATGTGAATTGACAGGTAGAATCTGCTGTATATCTTAGTGCAGCATGGGATGAAGTATTCTTTAGGAGGATGGAATGAGAAATTTCAATAAATGATTAGCGAAATAAAAGCAAAGATTTGGTGGCGAGGCTCTTCAAGGTATTTTTTCTAGCAATCATATATTGCATTTGGATGGAGCGTAACCCTAGACGGTTTCCAAATAAGTCAATGGACATCCATATTATTTTGGCCAAGGTGTGTAAAAATATAAAAATATAACTTCACTTTATCAACAAATTAAACATTCCTAGACAAATGTTGTATTGGCTAATATATGGAGACTTTCTATCTCCATTTTTTTTGAATTATTAATTCTATTTGCAATGCTGGGGATGCCCCTAAGTTGCTATACTTCATCTGTTCTATAATACATGCATATTAAAAGAAATAAATTATTTACAAACTGGTTTCATATACTTTTTTTTTGGTTTTATTTTGTAAGAATGATTTCACTTTCGCAAAAAGACATACTTTCAATTAGACAATTTTAGATCAAATTTCTATTGAGACTTGTTTTATAAAGAGAGAAGTGGGTGAGTGGAGAAAGGTATGTTCCTTTTTGCTTTCTGATTGAACTTTTCCAATGAACGAGGGTCTTAAGGGTGCGTTTGGTTGGGCTTTTGGAAATAGCCATTGGAAAAATACAAAGGACTTTAGGTTGAAGGGACTTTTCAGAATGTAAATTGTGTTTGGTAAATTACAATTTAGAAGTCCATTGTGAAATATCTTTGAGCAAAATGGTGTTAGGGGGAATTACATTTACAAATGACTTTTGTGATAAAAAAAAAAATTATTAAAACAAAAATTTTAAAAATTGACCAACAAGACAGGCGGTTGCCGGTGATCGAAATTTGTCGTCGACGGCCGACATCTAACTCAAGCAACCCTGGAGACGATTGGGGAGGGCTGCCCGGGGTTGAGCAACCCCGAAGACCACCGACAAAGGCCACATGGGGTCGGGCAACCTCGGCGACCTTAGATCTGGGGCGGCAAGGTCGCGTGACATTGCCTCGACCTTCGGCGACCTCGTCGCGACTTAGATTTGCGGCGGCAAGGTCGTGGGAAGTCGCGCGATGCTGCCGCGACCCAGATCTGGGGGGCGGCGAGGTCCTGCAACCTAGATCGGGGGCAGCAAGGTCCTCCCGCGACCCTCCCGCCCCAGATACCTCGTTGTGACCCATATGGCGTGGTAGTTGCGCTACCCCCCGGTGTCGGTCGTGCCACCCCCGGCGATGGTTGTCTAGGTGATGGTTGCCAGCGACTGCCTGCCCTTCGTCAGCGACCGCTCGCGAAAGAAGAAAAAAGAAGATGATGAATAGTGAAGGCAAAACCGGAAAAACGAAAATCCAACGAGGATAATTTGAGAAGAAAAGTTTTTATTCAGCCCCTCCTTAGCATGCCGAGAAGGCTGAAAGCCCAAGGCAGCCCCCAACCTGCCTTCGACTTTCAGCCTTGTGAAGGCTGACATTTTGCAAATGGGTTTTGAAATTTCTTTTCCAAACACCCTTGCCTTGGCTCAAGGATCTTTGGGGCATCAAAGTAGCTTCTCAAGGCTACTCCCAACCGCACCCTAAGTGGGGTTGGGAAGGCTTGTCAGCATGCAGGTGAGGCGACGATGTTGTGACTGAACTTTGTTTAATGATAACAGAATCTCCGTATTGCAAATTGAGGATCTCTCTCCCCCTATTATGTATTATTATATTTATATATATTGAAATTAGGTGTAGGAGGTCTATTGAATTACACAATCTTAGCGACATAGTGCTATTTTATATATGTACATATAATATTAATATATATATATATATATATATATATATAACTAATTTCATTAAATTTTCATCTTTAATGGCAATAGTCCCAAAGTTTAGGCGAACAAACCTGTTCACGATAGTAATGCGCCTCTAGCGCTTTTGTGATATTACCATGATTCTTAAATGGAATTGACTCATTCCAACCACGTATATAAGAGTATTCGGCCCTCTCCCAATTCTTTCATTTTATAATAAAAGAAAAGTACCATAATCTTTAATAATAGAACCATCACTATGGTGTGGGAAACATTGGTTCTCAATTAATTATTAATTTTCTCTTGCGTGTTTAAACGTTGTTGTCATATTTTTAAATCGTATGAAAGACGTGGTGAAAATACAATGTCATATTAAATGATGACACCATATCGAGATATTTATATATTCATTGAATAAATTATACTCGCCTATCTGTACATTCACTTCTCCCAGAGAAACAAGACAAAAGCATGCCGTGGGTAGCTGGAGGTGGGTGGTGAACGAGTTTTTATGCTTACAGTCTATCCCATTTTTTATATATTAGTCTTGTTTTGTCTGATCTCTTCTATTAACTGTACGTGCTTTTCTCCTCAAGCCTAGGGTGGCTCGGTTTGACAATTCCTACCTACTAAATCCACGAAACGGTGAGCACACCTTGTTGATTTTCTTCTTTCAAACTTAGAAATATCGAACATCATGTCCTATTTTTTTTTTTTGTAACATACTGAAATTTGAATAACATTTTAGAATTTCACGAGAAAGCAAAAAAAAAGAAAAGGTTCTGATGGGTAGTATTACTGTATTTGTCGATATTTTATGTACTCCGATGCCGAGGCGTTCGGAATTAAAGGAGAGTCGAATTATAAAATTGCCGAAAAACATAAACAAACTAAAGTTTAAGACCGAAGGAGTAACAAGAAAAACAATCTTTGACGTTTGCAGTACAGCAGTACAGCAGTGGTCGCGACATAGAGTACATGCATATAAATACCATATCTTTCCTCGGGGCCCCGCCTAAAAGGGAAGAAAGGGAAAACAATCATTAAACAGTCGAGCCACACGTGTCCTCGTTAAAACACCAGAAGAACCCTGTCACTCCCCAATTCTTTCACACCTTCCACACCCCTTTCCTCTTCATAATCTTCCTTCTTCTCCGGTAATAATCTCAACTTTGACACGGATCGCACAGAGATGGCAGAAAGGAAGGAGTCTTGGACATCCCTGGCCTCCCTCCTGGGCACCCTGGCCTTCTGCCAGACCTTCCTCCAGCTGGTGCTCCCGCCGGAGCTCCGGCACGTTTCCCTCAAGTTACTCAACCGGGCCCTCCGCTGCTTCTCCTCCTACTGCTACTTCGACGTCGCCGAGATGGACGGCGTCAACACCAACGAGCTCTACAACGCCGTCCACCTCTACCTCAGCTCCTTCGCCTCCACCTCCGCCTCCGCCAGCCGCCTCTCCCTCACCCGCGCCCGCAACTCCAGCGTCACCACCTTCGGCCTCTCCAGCAACGACTCCATCGCCGACGTCTTTGACGGCGTCGCCGTCCAGTGGGAGCACGCGGTGACGCAGCGCCAGTCCCAGCCATCCCCGTGGCGGGCCCTCCCCGACGAGAAGCGCAGCTTCAAGCTCCGGATTAGAAAGCGCGACAAGGACCTCATCCTCAACTCCTACCTGGACTACATCATGGGCAAGGCCAGCGACATCCGCCGCAACAACCAAGAACGCCTCATTTATACTAATTCGCGCAGCAACGAATCCCGGGGCCGCCCTTGGGAAGCGGTGCCGTTCAAACACCCGAGCACCTTCGAGACGTTGGCCATGGACCCGGAGAAGAAGAGGGACATCATGGAGGACCTCCGCGACTTCGCGGCTGGGCAGGCCTTCTACCAGAGGACGGGCCGGGCCTGGAAGCGGGGCTACCTGCTCTACGGCCCTCCTGGGACGGGGAAATCGAGCATGATTGCAGCCATGGCCAATTTCCTCGGCTATGACATCTACGACCTCGAGCTGACCGAGGTGCCCTCCAACTCCGAGCTCCGGAAGCTCCTCATGAAGACTAGCTCAAAGTCCATCATTGTCATCGAGGACATCGACTGCTCAGTCAATCTGTCGAACAGGTCGAAGGCGCCCAAAGCCCCCGCTTCTCAGAGCTACTCTGACCCTGACGCCCCCGATGCTGCGTCTGGTGGCAAGGACTGGAAAAACAACACTATGACCCTATCGGGACTGCTCAACTTCACCGACGGCCTGTGGTCGTGCTGCGGGAGCGAGCAAATCTTTGTGTTCACTACCAACCACATCGAGAAGCTCGACCCGGCATTGCTCCGGAGCGGCCGGATGGACATGCACATCTGCATGAGCCACTGTTCGTACCCAGCGCTCAAGATCCTGCTCGATAACTACCTGGGTAGCAAGGGCGAGGACCTCGGCGAGGTGGCGGAGAGCGAGCTCCGAGAGGCGGTCGAGAAGGCCAAGATGACGCCGGCGGACATAAGCGAAGTCCTGATTAAGAACCGGAGGAACAAGGAGAAAGCAGTGAGCGAATTGCTGGAGGTGTTGAAGGCGAGAGCAGAGAGGAACGAGAAGTACGGAGGGTTGAGAGAGGAGTGCAAGTCGAACAGGGTGGAAGAAGAGGAGCAAGAGAAGAGGGCTCTGGAGAGCCCCGAAGAAGTCAGAGACCGTGAGGACAATTCTGGCAAGAAAGTGGAGGACCAATAAGAGAAGAAGAAAGCAAAATGAGCGGGAAAACTAATTTGTCCTTTCCTTTGTCGACCCTCCGCATTCGTGTCTTATTATATGTCTTTTTAAATCACCAATAACTCAGCAAAATTGTAAGAAATAGGAATAAAGCTCGTACGACATATTGAGTCTACCCACTTTTGTCGGTATGTCTTGTTTTGTTCTTCTTGGGATGGCCGGCCACATTCATGCTTGCATTAGGCCCCAGCTTTTAGAGATGTTGCAATGTGCATAGTGTGATTTTGGGTCAAGTATCTTTGTTAATGAAAGAATTCTGCTGTGTGTTTGTCAAATTGGTTCACACTATTGGATCGCCACGCTGTTCAATCGCCATTCATTTAGACTTTGCATCGCTCTAGTTTGGTCGTCTGTCATGGTAATTGTTGATATGAGTTTCTCTGCAACGCATTCACAGTTGGAGATTGGGTAATGTTGGGTTGAGTTTATATATTAATGGGGTTTTATTTTAGAAACTTGTCTTGCTTGCGGTGAAAACATCTTTAGGCACGGTCATGGCATAGCATTGTATTTTGCATTTTTTTTTTTCACATTTTTGAATAATTAAAAATCTCATGTCATATCTTGCATTAGGAAATTGCTCATTCTTTTCTCATTAGAAATCAAAAGAATTTTTCATTCTTCATGTTTAAGCATAGTCATTGATTAGTGTCGATTATTTCTTAATTGGTTAAAATTATTATGGGCAGTTCCCTATTTCAAATCATAAAAGAAAATACCAAAAATAATTAGCATTGCATTGTTGGGTCATTTATTTATTTATTTATTTATTTATAGAAGTCATTTGGTGTCCTAGAATTTAATCTTCATTACTATAAGAAAAGAAAATACAAAATCTCTCACCGAGTTTTAATAAGAGGATCATTTCATAATTAATCATATTTCGTGTTATTAGAGTTGCATCTAGGTTGCCTGTAATTTAATTAGCACAACATAAATGTTATTTAGATTCTACATTAGTTCCTGAATGCATGTTAATTTAGGACTCATATAGATATAGCATTTTAATTAATTCACGCTTATTTCAAAGAAAAACCCAAAGGCTACGTTTGTAATTGGGATAAAATAAAATAGGATAAACTTTATGTATCCTATGTAATTTAATTAACACAACATAAATGTTTTGTGCCTACTCAAGATAAGATAAAGTCGGTTATAAGATAGATGTAGCTCGAATGAAATTATCCCATAAGGGAAGTATGATAAAAGTGGATAGGATTTATAATATCCATAATATAATTATTTTTTGAATAACAAACTTATTAAATTAATGAAACTAAAATAATGTTTGAATGTAATAGAAAAAAATTCAAAGTAACAGAAAAACAACAATTTCATTTTTATTCATCTTATTTTATTTATATATTCAAATTTCTCTTTATCTCAAAGTATAAATTTAATATATATAAATGTATATTTAGTATTTATATTTATTGTGCATTTGAGTTATTTTAGCATTTTAGGTATACGAGTATAGTTTACTATTTAATAAATTTTTATTAAAGAATGATGGAAGGGGAAACAAGCAAAAAAGAAGAGAATTTAAAAAAAGAGAGAGAAAATTAATAAAAATATGCAAATAAAAATGAAGGAGGGCAGGGGTGTTGTGAGAAATTCTTACAATCTCTAATATGTTGGTCATACTAAACAGTAGACATGATAGTATGTGAAAATATCATGTTTTAATATTGCGATTCGCCAATAAATGGAGAGAATAGTAAAATCTTTGAATCTCATATCATATTATATCCAGTCATATTCTAGAAATTCAGATGATCAAACATAGTTAAAAAGAATTAATAACATTAGCCTAGGTCATGGAAACATCACATCATTGTTTGGTCTTTTGTTAATGTTTTTTAGAACACAATATGTGAGATAATAATAAAGCTTTACTATTGAGTCACTCGACGCATTGAGGTATTGCAATCCTTAAGCAATTATTATTGCTTTGATTTATCAAGTGTTAAATTCTTACATGTGCACTTGCATGATCATCAATAATAAATTAGTGGCTTAGAATTAAAATTCAACCAAGCCTTTTTTTTTGAAGGGTTAATACCTTGAAAAACTCTAATTGATACACTTGCGATAAATTTATTTAAAACTAATTTTTTGACCACTAAAAATCCCAAAATGGTATACTTTTGACAAATTACCCAAATTTGTATACTTGTGATAAATTTACCCTTTATTAATTTCCGTTAAATTTTATTATCAAATTGTTGAATTGGATGACATCTGACAATTGACTAGTGTACTTGGTTTGAGATTTTATTATTATCTGTTTGTCATAGTTGTAACATCTTTGTGGTTTTTTTGTGGTATTAATCTAATTTAATGGACAATACATTTATCCCAAATGTATTAATTTGAGGTTTTGGCAATCGAATAAATTAATTTGTGGTAAATTTATCACAAGTGTAATGGTTTGAGATTTTTTGTAGTCATTTGGAGTAAATTTGTCACAAGTGAATAAGTTTTAAGTTTTTGATGGTTAAAAAATTAATTTGGAGTAAATTTATCATAGGGATAACGGTTAGGGGTTTTCAAGATATTAACAATTCTTTAAATAAAGAGTAAAGGTACCCAAAGAGCATTATATTTATATAGCATAATCAAAGCCCTATATTCATGAAAAATCTCGTTTGCAGAAGGGGTTTCTAATTGACCTATAATAGTTTAGTAACAACTCTCAAACGAATTGATCTACGTGTTTAACTAATTAAATTAAAACCTCAAAGTTGTGATTAATATGGGTTTAGAAGAATCTATGCTACATGTTTACTTGGAATTCCATTAGCTTTTCCTTGATGGTTTACCTCTAGGGACAATGATGTCGAAGGTTGATAGGAGGCTACAATTTTCATTTTCTTAGGTTCGTCTGTATTCGTATATTTGGTGCAATGATGTACAAGGGTCTTTCTTGGAAAAAATTTAGTGGACTAATGGGTGAATTGGTGTGCATTGACTTTGCTTTACGACTATTTGGGAAGTTTTGATTTGATATCAGCTGAACATGCGTGGAAGAAACTTAGGGTTTGCTTGTTTTATGCGTAACTATCCTATGATGTTAGCATAAAACATTTTATGCGTTAACTGCCCATGTCTCAGCATATGAGATACTAAGGGTGCGTTTGGTAACGTTTCTATTCCAGAAAACAATTTTTGAACAGAAATAGTTTTTTTGTTTGTTTATATTCTCGGAACAATTTCGAGTATAAGAACGTGTTTGGTAATTGGAAAAAATTTCTACTCCGAAATAAAAATGCGTTTGGTAAACTTGTATAATTTTGTTGTTTCTTTTAGTTTTTTTAATATTTTTATTATATTTTTCCTTTTTTCTTCTTTCTTTTTGTGCCGTCGCTAACCACCGTGGTTGGCGATAGGTCAAGTGAGCTCCCGCGAGCTTGTCAAAGCCTCGCTAGGCCACCGCGAGGCTCGTCGATGGCCTCGGTGGCCAGGTGAGCCTCGCGCCACTTGGATGAGGTGAGCCTCGCAAGGCTCGCCCGGCCACCGAGGCCATCGGCGAGGCTTGACCTCGCTCGGGTGGCACGAGGTCGGTCTTGCTTGTGTTGTGCCAGCTCGAGCTTGCCCAGATCTGGTGAGGCCGAGCTCGTGCAACCCACGGCGAGGCTCGGCCCAACGAGCCTCGCCGTGGCTTGGCGTCTTCGGGGACTGGCGATGCTCCAGTGAGGTTGCCGGCCCTTGTTTGGCCAGTTGCCGGCGATAGCCATGGCCAAGGCCGGTGATCGGCAAAAGGAAGAAGAATAAGAAAAGAAGAAGAAAAGAAAGAGAAGAAAAAAGAGGAGAGAGAAAAATTATTTCTCGGAATTGTTCTGGGAACAAGAAACGAGTTTTTTTTTTTTTACTTTTTGTTTCTGTTCCAAATCTATTCCCAAGAACAAAAAAAGATTTTTTGTTCCTGGAAATAAATTTTTACCAAACGCGTTTCTATTATTTTTTTGCTCCCGGAACAAAAGAACAGAAATTTTTGTTCCGAGAACAGAAACAAAAATAAACAAACAAGCCCTAAGTCAACACAAATACATCAAGTCATTCCCAAAGTTACTTGTATTCATTTAGAGCTCGATACATCGACAGCAAATGAGGAAATTTTCATGGACTAAAATCCAGCTTTCATGCGCTGAAACAGACTCTCCCAACATCATATGCAATACAATGCTTTTGTCTTCATGGTGGTGCGAAGCGTTTGTAGACTCTTGAGTCTAGCCCCAACACATCCCTTGCACGCCCTTGGCGTGCACTAGTGTTGACACCTAATTTTGGCGATTTGTTTAAGTGTTTCTTAATTGCATTGAAAAATTGGGGATTGATTTCTAACCCCTTAACAAAAAAATTTCATTAAATTTGCATCACATGTAGACATCGGAGAATTTGTGTCACTAGTCTTATAATCAATCAAAAATTTTTATCAAAAAATTTATTACAAGAAAATTCGAAATAAAAAAGAAAAGGGGCAGTGGGCTTGGGTTTAGACAAACCCTAGGTTGGCCCCTTCCACCCTTTCTTTTTCCTTTTTCCCTCGCGCGCCCACCGGCTCGGCCCGTCCACCTTTTCCCTTCAGCCCGGCCTGCGCACGAACCCGTGGTCTCCCTCCTGCTGTCCTTCGCACGTCGACTGCAGAGAACAGAAAAACGGAGCAAAGAAACCGGGAGTAGGGGATCGGGATTGCGGGCGGTCGGCGTGATCCGCAGTTGGAGGGGGCAGTTCGGTCGGCAAGCCGGCAACCGCAGAGGCCATGCGCGCTTGCTGGCCGGGTATAAAACGAGGGAGAATCGGAGAGAGAAGGGGGGAGAAGATAGACACAAAGCGAGGGGGAGAATCCGTGAAACACAGAGAGACGCCTAGAATAGAGAGAAATACAAAGAGGAAGAGGGGAGCAGGGGCCACCATCGTCCTCGATCGTTGCCACCCAACCTCCGCCGGTCACCACCGGCCACCGTTGTAACCCTTGAAGCCTAACAGTGCGCATCTCCGGGGTACCACCACCACCGACGCGCCTCCGTGTCGTTGTTTCCGCTATTGGCGTTTCTCCGAGCCACCGCCGCCGTCATGGACGTATCTCTAAGCTGCCATTCCCGCAGAACCCAAGTAGGCATTTTTTAGCGGTTCGAGTGCGTCTTCGAAAGCGTTACCGCCGGAGCTCATCCCGACCGGTTTCGGGCGAGCTCGACCACCACCTTTCCCTGTTGGTTTGTTTGCTGTTCTGGTGTGCGTTGTTGAAGGTTCGAATGCGTGCTCGGGCTCCGCCGAGCTGAAATCCCTTAACGCCGTTAGTGCACGCCAAATGTTTGTCGAAATGCATAAATGAAAACCACCCCCGCATCCCAAGCTTTGACTCGATATCTCGGTTCCGGAGCACCGCCTCGGCCCGTCCGGAAGCCGCCATCCCCCCTTCAAAGCAAGGCGGTCTTCGCCGCGCCCGAGCCTGAGAGCCGCTTGGGCACGGCGTCGTCCCATTCCGGGTCGCGACCGGAAATCGCGACCGGAGGGGACGGGAGCTGAATTGGGCCGATCTACAATTTGGCCCGCTTAGCCCTTGCCCCCGCCGGGCCGGCGGCCTAGAGAGATGGTCGGGTCGTGGGCTGCGGGGGATTTTTTTTTAAAGGGTTGGGCCCATTCGACTAGCCCAACTGCAGCTAATTAAAGGCCCGACCATCCGGGTCGGGCCTTGCCTTCCTCTTTTCGGTCGGGCCGGTTCGGCCGACCCCATTTGGACCGAACCGGGTCCTGGTCGAAGACCGGACTCGATCCGCGTTGACCGGGTCGGTCCGAACCGAATCCGACCCGTTCACATTTTGTAAATAAAAATTAATTTTAAAAAAATTAAAAAATATTTAAAAATTTTAAAAATATTTTCTTTAAAAATTAAAAATTTTAATTTTTTTAAAATTAAAAAATAATTCGAAAATTCCAAAAATGATAGAGTTTGCTTAGGAATTGCTAGGTGTTGTCGTTTTAAGTGTAATTATGCATTTATTTTGATTACATCGCATGTTTAGATTGTATATCTCGTTATATTTAATGGTATGTGCGTAGTCATATGGTGATTAGGACATCTTTAGTTATGATTATTGGTTGATGCGTTTAATGATATATGTGTAGTCATATGGTGTGTTTATTGATATGTGTTTAGATTGCACCCGTCTGATCACTTTAATATGTTTGTGGATGAGAAAAAAAAATCAATTCAAGCTGCCTGCCAAAAATTATTTTGATAAAATGAACAAGATCAGGTACCGAAAGGGCACTAATTAGTCAATTAGTGTAATCAAGTTTCCAATCCTAGATTTTTTGGTTACGTAGGAAGTGAGGCACGCTCCCATGCCTCACTTGGTTCCTAGCCGACCCCAATAGGCTAGTGGTGACTCCTTTGTGCAAAATTCCTAAAATATATCCCGACGTCACGCGAGGTAGGACTTGGGAGAGCCCGCGCCTAATCATGAGCCTTAGGCCCGTCCTTTAGGCAATACCCCTAAACTTGTTCCCTCCCCCCAAGGGTAGGTCGCGACAACTAGGTCCAATGCTTCCTACATCAACTTGAATCCTTGATGCAGATGGACTGATAACTGCATGAACATTGTCACTTCTAGGCGTCTATATACAACATATTTTTTGTTGATAAAAAAGACAACCAGTTACTTTCGGGGGTGTGCATACCTTGGAATATTTATGCCTTCTTTGAATTTTATTTATTTTTATTAAGTCTCGCACATGGATGATGCGGTTGTGACGATTTTTCATCGTATCGAATAATAAACTTATATTCGTTTTGAAGAAATTAATTTTTTACAAACTGGCTTCATATACTTATTATTTCTTTTCGGTCTTATGTTGGAATAACGGTTTTACCCTTCGCGAAAGACGTACTTCAATCAGATGTTTTCAGATCAAATTTCTATATAAGAGGGAAATACGAGACTTATTTTATAAAGAGAGAAGTCGGTGAGTGGAGAAATTTTGTCCCTACCTGCTGACTGATTCAACTTTTCTTACGAAAGTTAGGGCTTAAGTGGGGCTGGGAGAGCTTGTCAACATGCAAAAGGACTTGACATGGAAACGTGCGTCGTGCCAAATGACAACACCATGTTCGAGATATCTACGTATTCTTCGAATGATTTATGTTTGGCCGATCTGGACATTCACCGCTTCTCCCCCAAGAGAAACAAGACAAAAGCAGAAGGAAGCCAGGTGGGCGGGTGGAACTGAGTTTTGATCCGTATCACCTCCTCTCACCGCCACTGAGAGTTCCCTTTCAAAAGCTTTTTCCTTTTGAAAATTAGAGTCTCGTTCTCTTCAACCTCTTCTCCTCGCCTTCCATTGAAACATCAGAAATGATTGGATCCTGGTGATGCAGACAGGATTTCGGCCGGAGGCGAGGGATGAAGGTAAAGAGCCGCTGTCGCAGTCAACTAGATTCCATTTCTTTCGAGAGGGGCCAATCAGCCAACCCTCATCCCTTCCTTTCCCCTATTTTGTTCTCATTAAATAAATCCATCATAAAAGGGGTCGTTCCCGAGTGGATTGAGTCTACGTGGACCATCACAAAATCAACGGACCAGCCATGCTCTTGGAAACTTCCACAAAAAAAAAAAAAAAAAAATGGAAAAAGGAGAGAGAAACACACACTTATTGAGTCCAGTTGGTGTCTCTTCTCTCTCAAATCCCGACACATGGTGGTGGTCTGCCGCCGGCTTTGAAATGGACCGGCATGGCTGGACCGGCATGGCCTCTTCTTCCAATCCATGTTGTGCACGGAATGGGCACGCATTCTCTCTCACGCATTCTCTCTCTCTCTGAGGATTCACCCTTGTTGAACCCAAAAAGAACAAAGATACAAAGGAGAAGAAATTGTAAACAAAGATATAAGTAGCAATCAAATCCCAGTTTAAGGGGCTGAAGGAAAATGGTGTTACTCTTGTCGAACCCTTGGGACATCCAACGACTCTCCATCAATTGTCTTCCACCCCTCCCCCTCTTTATAAATACCCAATCCCCCTGAGAAAAACTCACACCACAATTAGGAGTGAGTGATTCTAAATCCTTTACGGTTCTATTTGAAATCTGGAACCTACCATCGGATATAGATTCCTTATATTTTGAAATCTGAAACCTGGTATGTTGAAATTTGGAACCTGGAATTTATCTTGTAATAGGTTCTAGGGTCGGTTCCAGGGTCTAATAAATTCATTTTTTTTTTTGTTTCATTAACGAAAATGAATGCAAAATAATGACTAAGTCTAGACATATTTGGCCTCTTAAAAATGATGGAAGAGCAGCATATGAACTTCTTAAAAGAAACATATAGAAATCCTGTTGACTGTCAACTTCAAATTTGTTTAGCATTTAATTAATCATTCATCTATGAGTTCTCTATGGTCATCCCATATTCTTTTGAGAGAAACCATAAGTATGTTGCAGCCACAATCATGAAAAAAGCAAAGGAAAGGGAACAGCGAAGAATCTAGGTCTTTGTAGACTATCCAAATATCTTCTTTAGAAAATACTTGCTTGGGGAAGAATGATAAAGCAATGGGAAGACAAAACAAATTTTACTTCTTAACCTGATGAATGTCTGACTAAATTACATAACAAATCATGGGAAATGAACTTTAATTCTTCTGTTGTTTGTCTTTGCAAAGAGCTCACTAAATTGACCCACAAATGTGCACGACTCAATTAAACAAATGGATAGAGTCCATTAGCATTATGTTCCATGAATTCGATGATGGAAATCCCATAAGAACCAAAATGCATTGGTAAAAGGCAAAAAGAAAAGCAAAAAGCAAAAGAACCAACGACCTCATGGCCTCAACTAACAATCACCATAGTACCAAGCATTCTATGTTTCCAATTATTCCTCTCCCAAAAAGGAAAACATGAAGAAAGAGAGTGTCGAGAAGAGAGAAGACATGAAGAATGAAGATTGAAGATATTAGGGGTTTTAGGTTTAGAAATCTTGGTCTAGTTTCGATTTCAGTTCCTATAAGAACTAGGAACCTAACTAGGAATTGCCAATTCTGAAAAAGAGGAATCGGAAGCTGGAGCCTCCCTCCCTAGAATTGGGAACCAAACTGGACCCATTGATCCGGTTCTTTGGTTCCCGGTTCTACCTGGGAACCATGTTCACCCCTAATCATAGTAGCACAAACCTCCCATCCTCACTCACTCTTCTTGATCGTCTCCTTCTTCCACCTTAACCCAGAGAAAGATGATCTCCATGAGAACCTCCACTTTCATAATGCACCGAATGGCAAATATGAAGCAGTCTTGGACCTCTTTGGTCTCCCTCTCAAGCACACTGGCCTTTTGCTAGACGTTCCTCTAGGCAATGCTCCTGCCACACCTCTGCTTTGCCCCCCTTAAGTTCCTAAAGTGTGCCCTCGGCTGCTGCTACTCCTACTATTACTTTGAAATCGCTGAGACCGACAGCGTCAACACCAACGAGCTTTACAATGCTGTCCAATTTTACCTCAAGCTTCTTCGCCTCCGCCTCTGCCTTCAACAATCGTATCTCCCTTACCCGCACCTGCAACTCTAGTGTCACCACCTTTGGACTCTCCAACGACGACTCTATCGCCAATGTCTTTGATGTTGTTATAGTCTAGTAGGAGCACATGTTAAACACAAAAGCGCAATCCTACGATGTTCATAGTTATAAACAAGAACACATATAATTGAGCAAAGAGATTCACACACTGTTTGGAATTCATTGTTTTTTATGTGGAAAAGTGACGACCAAAATCAGAAGTGTTTTTCCTCTATTGTCCTCTGTATCATTGGCTTAATAAGACAGCCCCTCACCTTTAGCATTTAGTAAATGTTCTTTATGTGAGGATAATTGTGTGTGTTAGGATTAGAGGAAAAGCTTGAGTATTATTTATAGAGTTTTCAGCTAGGTCCTCTCATTATAGACCGGACTCAACTTGGCCCATACTAGTTAGCCTTATATTAGACTAATTAGGAAATATTCTATCTCAACTTATTAGATTTTCTTTGTCAACCCTCCGAATTCGTGTCTTATTATATGGATCAAAGCTCCTATGACTCAGCAAAATCGTTAGAAATAGGAATAAAGCTCATACGACGTATTGAGTTTGTCCACTTTTGTCGGTATGTCTTGTTTTTCTCTTTTTGGGATGGCCGGCCACATTCATGTTTGCGTTAGGCGCCCCCTTTCGGAGATGTTGCGATGTGCGTAGTATGATTTTTGGGTCAATTATCTTGTTAGTAAAAGGATTCTGCTATATGGAAAAAGTACAAGTGAAAGTAACAAAATGTGTTTGTCAAATTGCTTCGCGCTATCCAGTCGCCATTCTTCTAGACTTTGCGTTGCTCTAGTCTGGTTGTCCAGTGTGGTAATCATCGATCTGTGTTTCTCTACAATGCATGAACGATTCTCTACAATGCATTAGCGATTGGGTAACATTAGGTTGACTTTATATATTATTCAATGGGCTTTTATTTTAGAAACTTGTCTTGCTTGCGGTGAAAACATCTTTAGGCACGTTCGTGACATAGCATTGTATTTTGCATTTTTTTTTTTGGACATTTTTAGATACTAAAAAGAATCTCATGTCATATCTTGCATTGGGAAATTGCTTGTTGTTTTCTCATTAGAAATCAAAAGAAATATTCATTCTTCATGTTTAAGCATAGTCACTGATCAGTGTATATTATTTCTTAATTGGTTAAAGTCCTTATAGGCAATTCCCTATTTTAAATCATGAAAAGAAAATACCAAAAATAATTAGCATTGCATTGTTGGGTCATTTTTAATAGACGTCATTTGGTGTCCTAGAATGTTGTCTTCCTTTCTATAAGAAAATACAAATTCTCGACCGTTTCATACTTCAACATATTTCATGTTATTAGAGTTGCATCTAGGTTGCATATAATTTAACAAACACAGTATAAATATTATTTATATTTCATGTTAGTTCATGAATGTATGTTAATTTAGAACTCATATAGACATAGCATTTTAATTAATTCATGCTTATTTCAAAGAAAAAACCCAAAGGCTTCGTTTTGTACTCAGGATAAAATTTAAAATAGGATAACTATTATCATATCCTATGTTTAGTGCCTACCAAGATAGGATAAAGTTGGCTATAAGAGGGATGTGGTCCGATGAAATTATCTTATTGGAGAGATATGATAAAAGTGGTAAGGATTTATAATATCCATAATATATATATTTTTTTCTTGAATACCAAACTACTTAAATTAAAAATAAAATAAAATAATATTTGAATATAATATAAGAAATTCAAAATAAAAAAAAAAAATTTCATTTTTATTCATTCCTATTTTTATCTATATATTCAAATTTCTTTTTACCTTAAAATATAATTTCAATATATAATATATAATATATATTTAGTATTTATATTTATTGCACATATTAGTTAAGTGTTGAAGGTATACAGGTATAGTTTACTATTTAATAAATTTTTATTAGAGAATGATGGATAGAGAAATATAAGAAAAGGAAAAGAACTTAAAAGAGAGAGGGAAAATTAATAAAAATATGCAAATAAAAATGAAGCAGCAATGGTGTCGTAAGAAATTCTTATTATTTATATTTGTATTCATTTTTACTTATATGTTGTTCATACCAAACAGTGAACATGATAATATGTGAAAAATATTCTGTTTTATTATTGTGATTCATCAATAGATATAACAAAATCTCTGAATTTTATATCTTATACTATTCGGTCCTGCTCTAATTAGAAATTCAAATGACCAAACATAACAACAAAGAATTAATAACACTAGCCTAGGTCATGGAAACATCACATCATTGTTTTGTCTTTAGTTAATGTTTTGTAGAACACGGTGTGTGAGACAATAATAAAGCTTTGCTATTGAGTCGCTCAATGCATCAAGGTTTTGCAATCCTTAAGCAATTATTATTGCTTTGATTTTTCAAGTGTTAAATTCTTACTTGCGCACCCTCATGATCATCAATAATTTATTAGGGGCTTAGGGTTAAAATTCAACCAAGCATTTTTTATTATAAATAAAGTGTTAAGGTACCAAAAGTATGTTTTATTTATATAGCATAACTAAAGCCCTATATCTTTGAAAAATCTAGTTTGCAAAAGGGGTTTATAATTGACTTGTAATTGATTAGTGACAACTCCTGAACGAATTGATTTACAAATTGCGATTGATATGGGCTTAGAAGAATCTATACTAAGTGTTTACTTGGTAATCCATCAGCTTTTCCTTGATGGTTCACCTCTAGGGACAATGATGTCGAAGGGCTGATAGGAGGGTACAACTTTCATTTTCTTAGGCTGGTTTGTATTCGTATATTTTGTGCAATGATGCACAATGGTCTTTCTTGGAAAGAATGTTGTGAACTAATGGGTCAATTGGTGTGCATTGACTTTGTTTTACGACTACTTGGAAAGTTTTGATCAGCTGAACATGTGTGGAAGAGACTTAGGGTTTGCTTGTTTTATGCATTAACTATCCTATGACGTTAGCATATAACTGTTATGCGTTAACTGCCCATGTCTTAGCATATGAGATGCTAAGACAACACAAATACATCAAGTCTTTCCCGAAGTTGCTTGTCTTCATCCAGAGCCAGATACATCGACAGCAAATGAGGCAAGGTTCATGGACTAAAATCCAGCTTTCATGTGCTAAAACAGACTCTCAACATCATATGCAATCCAATGCTTTTGTCTTCATGGTGGTGCAGAAGCGTTTGTAGACTTCCGAGTTTATACGTACTTGGCGTGCACTACGTCCAGTGTTTCCAACATCAACTTGAATCCTAGATGCAAATGGACCAACAGCTATATGAACATCATTGCTTCCATGCATCTATACAAAATATTCGGGTTGATATGCAAACATAACCATGATAAAAAAGACAGACTTTTAGGGGCTTGGAAACCTTAGAATCTTTGCCTTCTAACTTTTTTCTCAAAGCCTCGCACGGGGTTGCGGCGATTTTTCAACTAATCAAATAATAAACTTATATTCGTTTTAAAGAAATAAATTATTTACAAACTGGCTTCACATATTTATTGCTTTTCGGGCTTATATTATAAGAATGGTTTCACGCTTCGCAAAAGACGTACTTTCGATTTGGTGGTTTCGGATCAAATTTCTATTTAAAAGGAAATACGAGACTTATTTAATAAAGAGAGAACACGGTGAGTGGAGAAAATTTTGTCCCTGTCTGCTGTCTGATTCAACTTTTCTTACTAGCCTTGGGGCTTAAGTAGGGCTGGGAGAGCTTGTCAACATGCAAAAGGACATGACATGGAAACGTACGTCGCACCTAATAATAATACCATGTTCGAGATATCTACGTATTCGTCCAATTATTTATGTTAGGCCGATCTAAACATTCACCGCTTCTCCCTATAGAGAAACAAGACAAAAGCTGAAGGAAGCCAGGGGGGTGGGTGGAGCTGAGTTTTGATCCGTGTCGCTTCCTCTCATCGCCCACTGAGTTCCCTTTCAAATGCTTTTTCCTTTTGAAACATCAGAATGATTGGATGGATTTTGGCCGGAGTAGGGGGACGAAAGGAAGAGTCACTGTCACAGTCAACTATTCCATTTCTCTTGAGAGGGGCCAATCAGCCAGCCTCACCCCACCCTTCCTCGTTATTTTGTTCTTATTAAACAAATCCATTGTAAAGGCGTCCGTCCCCGAGAGGACCGACTTCACGTCCTCAGAGAGTTTTATGTAAGACCGTCACAAAATTGATGGGTCGAGCTTACGTGAACTTCATGTGCCCTCGAACTTCTCACTATAAGACCGACATGGAAAAGTAGATGTTACGCGGAACGTGGGGTGAAAAAAATCGAAATCTTATAAAATCTACGTTGAAATAACTATTTTCAAACCATCGATTTCCTTTAATCCAGATTTTATACCTTATTGTTGAATTTTGTAGTTTGGTTACTTAACGAATATACCAGGGGCACACTTTAATCCATATAATAGGTCTAGGACTTTTGGATAATTTTCCTAGATTCATGCATTATGTTTTTTTTTTTTTTTTTGTTATGATTTATTGAAATTTGATCAACATTTTAGGTTTTTACGGGGAAAAAAAAAGGGCTTTTAATGATTGTAATCATCGTGTTTGTCAATATATATGTATGTACAGTATTCACAGAGATCGAACTCCGGAGGTGGTATTGAACGGATCCATCCCTCTCCCCAGATCCATTTGTTAGTAGGGCCCCATGCTGGGTGGTGATTGCCTTTTCTCACGAATCCTGGGGTCAAGAGGGTCGGTCGAAATTGGTTTCAACACGTGTTTTTCTCTCATCCGGTTCCGGATGGCCCCGTGAGCCAGCACGTCTCTTGATTGAAAACATCGGAACCCGCGGCCGGAATCTTGCTAGTTCCTTCCTCGGAGAATTTCCCACGGAGCTTCTCTGACCCTGGCGCCCCCCACACTGCGTTTGACGGGAAGACGGGAACAACAGCACGATGACCATATCAGGATTGTTCAACTCACCGACGGCCTGTGGTCGAGTTGCGGGAGCGAGAGGATCTTCGTGCTCACCACCGACCACATTGACAAGCTCGACTCATCATTGCTCCGGAGTGGCTGGATGGACATGAGTTGCTGCTTGTACCTGGCACTTAAGATCCTACTTTAGAATTTGTTAGCTAGGTTTACTCCTATGTGGAGTACGTCCAATGAGTTGTAAGCCTAAAAAGGGCTTGAGCCCATATGATAAGCTATATAGAGAAATATGATTTCTCATTATCTATATAAAGAGGTTTCTGCAAAAAGATTAGAACAAGAAAAACAGAAAACAGAAAATCGGGGTTTGAGATAATATCGAATTTACATCAAGCTAGCATTGCGGGTTGATTCATGGTCCGATTGAGCTGAAATTTTGTCAGCATGTTTGTGACGCAATTTTCTCGAATCTGAACGATTTTATTTTCATTTGAAGCTCCATACATCAGGTTTTTCATGGATTGATCAAAATATGCGGTTTTGATCAGATTTATCCTTGATCTCTTGTGAAATTCATGTGTATTGCCAATAATTATGTTCTTGAGGCCTTTGCCACTATGTACCTCTAGTATTTGCTAGAGAAGAACATTGTTTAGCCAATTTTGTTGATAGTGAAGAATTTCGGGTGGACTTCGATCCCGTAGTTTTTGATTTCCTCATATTGATGAGGTTTTTCACGTAAAAATCGTTTTGTGTTCGCGCGCTTGGTATTTATTTTTCTCTACTATATCGATTCCTATTAGGTTTACACAAGAGGGAAGATTATTTTATTCCGTTGCGTTGATTCGATGTTGTTCGAATTGTTACTGTTCTCCCATTAGAACTACCTTGGTTGGGAGGGCAAGGACCTCGGAGAGGAGGCGGCAAGTGAGCTTCGAGAGGCGGTGGAGAAGGCCAAGATGACGCCGGCAGACATAAGTGAAATCCTGATCAAGAACGGGAGGAACAAAGAGAAAGCAGTGAGCGAGTTGGTGGAGGTGTTGAAGGCGAGAGCAGAGAGGAGTGAGAAGTACGGAGGGTTGAGAGGGGAGTGGGAGTTGAACGGGGTTGAAGAAGAGGAGCAAGAGAAGAGGGCTCTGGAGAGCCCCAAAGAAGTCAACGACCGTGAGAACGATTCTTGCAAGAAAGTAGAGGATAAGGGAGAGAAGAAGGCAAAATGAGAGGGAAAACTAACTTGGAAGTAGAAGTTTCAAGATTAAACGCAAAATGCTAGGAACAATCTTATATTGATGATATCGAAGGCTGATAGAAGGATACAACTTTCATTCCTTAGGTTGGGATCTCGCTGCTATGATAATCTGTACCGTATACATTGTGCAACGATGCAAAATGATATTTCTTGGAAAGAATGTTGTGAACTGATGCATGGATTGGTGTGCATTGACTTTGTTTTATGACTATCTTGAAATCGGCTAAACATGCACGGAAGAGAGTCAGGTTTTGCTTGTTTTATGCGTTAACTGTATTATCATGCTAGCATAACACTTTGCGCGTTAACTATCCATGTGTTAGAATATGAGATGCTAAATCAACACAAATACATCAAGTCTTTCCCAAAGTTGCTTGTCTTCATATAGAGTTAGATACATCGACAACAAATGAGGAAAGGTTCATGGACTAAAATCCAGCTTTCATGTCCTAAAACAGACTCTCTCAACATCTTATGCAATCCAATGCTTTTGTCTTCATGGTTGTGCAAAAGCGTTTGTGGACTCTTGAGTCTAGCCTGAGCACATCCCTTATATTAGAGATAATTATGATATTTCCCTATATTAGAAATAATTAGAATATTTATATTGGGTTTCTGTATCTTTCAAGATTGCACGAATATCTCATTTGATTGTGTATATCTTGATTATTATATATTGCCTTTGATAATTGCGGATAAAGCCTATAAATAGGCTGATGCACTTTATCATAATATATCAAATTATATAGAAAATTCTCCAATTGTCTTTTCTACTTCATTTTTAACTTGGTGCCAGAGGCTTCTTCCCTGAGGCAATCCTAGTGCATTGCGTGCACTTCGTACCGAGCCTAGTGCATTTTAGAAATTTCTTTCCGCTTTGTACCCAATGCATCCCTAGTAAAATAAATTCATCCCGCCACCCTTGCCAATATTCACTCAAATGTCCCAATTCGCGTTTGAGTAAGCGTCATGATGGTTGTGTTATGGTGTCTCTATAGGTTGCCAAATCGAGCTCTCCTTTTTCATGCAAGTATTTTTCAAAGCTACAAAGATGTGTCTTTGCATAGTAACTTTTCCCTTAGCAAAGCCTGGCTCGTTCCACTTGCTTTTACCATGCCAGCCGTATTAGCCATGTTTAAGTTATTGTCCTAACATAAAAGTTGAGCGCAAAAGGATGCATGCTACTTAGCTCCAATTCCTTCGATTCTCGACTTTCCACTTCTCATTTCAAGAAGCTGGCACCACCACCAGACTCCACACCCTTAGACGAGCAAGATTTAGAAGACTATCTCACACACCACCCCACCATGGATCAACAAGCCCAATGCCTTGCGATGTTGTTAGAGAAACAAGTTTTTGTGGCACTAAGTGACATGAATTCAAACTTCAATTGACTTTTTTGATATCACCTTGAGTTTGAGGGAGAATGTTAAATATAATTAGAATATTTACCTATATTAGAAATAATAAGAATACTTTTATTGATTTTCTGTATTTTTCAAGATTGTACAAATATCTTATTTGATTGTGTATATATTGATTGATATATATATATATATATATATATATATATATATATATATATATATACCTTTGATAATTTCTCATAAAGCCTATAAATAGGCTGATGTACTTTGTTATAATGTATCAAATTATACATAAAATTTCCCACTTCTCTTTTTCTACTTTATATTTAATTCCTTATACATACTTGGCATGCACTACGTCCAATGCTTCCCACGTCAACTTGAATCCTAGATGCAGATGGACCAACAGTTACATGAACATCGTCACTTCCAAGCATCTATACAACATTTATTGGGTTGATAAAGAAGGCACCCAAATACTTTTAGGGGCCTACAGACCTTGGAATCTTTATGCTGTGACGATTTTTCATCTGATCAAATAATAAACATATATTCATTTTAAAGAAATTAATTGTTTACAAACTGGCTTCATATACTTATTTCTTTTCGGTCTTATATTGTAAGAATGGTTTCACCCTTCGCGAAAGACGTACTTTCAATCAGATGTTTTCAGATCAAATTTCTATTTAAAAGGGAAATACGAGACTTATTTTATAAAAGAGAGAAGTTGATGAGTGAAGAAATTATGTCCCTTCCTGCTGACTGATTGAAGTTTTCTTGCGAACGTTGGGGCTTGAGTGGGGCAGGGAGAGCTTGTCAACATGCAAAAGGACTTGAGATGGAACCATACGTCGTACCAAATGACAACCCCATGTTCGAGATATCTACGTATTCTTCAAATGATTTATGTTTGGCCGATCTGGACATTCACTGCTTCTCCCCCCACACAGAAACAAGACAAAAGCAGGAGGCCAGGTGGGGTGGAACTGAGTTTCGATCTGTGTCGCCTCCTCTCACCGCCACTGGGAGTTCCATTTCAAACGCTTTTTCCTTATAAAATTAGAGTCTTGTTTTCTTCAACCTCTTCTCTCTCTCTCTCTCTCTCTCTCTCTCTCTCTCTCCTCTCTCAAGAGCTTTCTTGAGGCTTCTATTTTGCTTTTATTCTCTCATTTCCTCCTCGCCCTTCATAGAAACATCAGAAACGATTGGATGCTGATGATGCAGACCTCAGAGTTTGGCCGGAGGCGGGATAGGAAAGTAAAGAGCCTCCGTCGCAGTCAATCAAATATTCCATTTCTTTCGAGAGGGGCCAATCAGCCACACTCATCCCGCCCTTTACCCCTGTTTTGTTCTCATTTAATAAATCCATAGTGGAAAGGGTTTACGTGGACCATTACAAAAACGGACCAGTCATGTTGTTGGAAACTTGCAAAAAAAACAAAAAAGGAAAAAGAAGAGAGGAACACACTTATTGAGTCCCAATGGTGTCTCTTCTCTCTCAAACCTTGACACGTGGTGGTGGTCTGCCACTGGCTTTGAAGTGGATCGGCATTGCCTCTTCTCTCCAATCCATGTTGTACACGGAATTTCCTTCTCTCTCTCTCTCTCTCTGTCTCATGATTTCACCCTTTCGTAACTCACCCCACCCTGTTGATCCCAAAAAGGACAGAGATATAAAGGAGAAGAAATTATAAACAAAAATATAAGTAGCAGTCAAATGGTGTTACTCTCGGCGAACCCCCAGGGACGTCCAACGGCTCTCCATCAACTGCCTTCCACCCTCCCCCTCTCTCTGTAAATACCTCATCCCCCCGAGAAAAACTAGCTCCTCAATAGCACAAATGCCCCATCCTCACTTTCACTCTTCTTGATCTTCTCCTTCTTCGACCACAACCCGGAGAGAGATGATCTCCACGAGAACCTCCACTTTCACAACGCACGGAATGGCAGATATGAAGGAGTCTTGGATCTCTCTGGCCTCCCACCTGGGCACCCTGGCCTTCTGCCAGAATTTCCTCCATGCGGTGCTCCCGCCACACCTCCGCTCCGCCTCCCTCGGGTTCCTGAAGCGGGCACTCGGCTGCTACTCCTCCTACTGCTACTTCGACATTGCCGAGATGGATGGCGACAGCACCAACGAGCTCTACAACGCTGTCCAGCTCTACCTCAGCTCCTTCGTCTCCACCTCCTGCAGCCGCCTCTCCCTCAGTCGCCCCCGCAACTCCGGCACCACCACTTTCGTCCTCTCCAATGACTGCGTCACCGACGTCTTTGATGGCGTTGTCGTCCGGTGGGAGCACGTGGTGACGCAGCGCCAGTCCCAGACCTCCTCGGGGCGGCCCCTCCCCGATCGCGGCTTCACGCTTCGGATCAGGAAGTGTGACAAGGACCTCATCCTCAACTCCTACCTGGACTACATCATGGACAAGGCCAACGACATCGGCCGCAACAACCGAGAACGCCTCATTTACTCTAATTCGGGCGGCTGGTGGACACCGGTGCCGTTCAAGCACCCGGGCACCTTTGACACGTTGGCCATGGAGCCAGAGAGGAAGAGGGGCATCATGGAGGACCTCCGCGACTTTGCAGCTGGGCAGGCCTTCTACCAGAGGACGGGCCGGGCCTGGAAGCGGGGCTACCTGCTCTACGGTCCACCCGGGACAGGGAAATCGAGCATGATTGCCGCCATGGCCAATTTTCTCGGCTATGACATCTACGACCTCGAGCTGACCGAGGTGCTCTCCAACTCCGAGCTCCGGAAGCTCCTCATGAAGACCAGCTCCAAGTCCATCATCGTCATCGAGGACATCGACTGCTCGGCCAATCTGTCAAACAGGTCGGAGGCATCCCAAGCCTCTGTGCCCCGGAGCTCCTCTGACCCCGGCACCCCTGATGCTGCGTCCAGTGGCAAGGGCGGGAACAACAAGAAGATCACCCTCTCAGGACTGCTCAACTTCACCGACGGCCTGTGGTCGTGCTGCGGGAGCGAGAGGATCTTTGTGTTCACCACCAATCACATCGAGAAGCTCGACCCAGCATTGCTCCGGAGCGGCCGGATGGACGTGCACATCTACATGAACTACTGCTCGTACCCGGCGCTCAAGATCCTGCTCCAGAACTACCTGGGCAGCGAGGCCAAGGACCTCGGTCAGGCTGCGGCAAGGGAGCTGCAAGAGGCGGTCGAGAAGGCCAAGATGACACCGGCGGACATAAGCGAAGTCCTGATCAAGAACCGGAGGAACAAGGAGAAAGCAGTGAACGAGTTGCTGGAGGCGTTGAAGGCGGGAGCGGAGAGGAACGAGAAGCACGGAGAGTTGAAAGAGGAGTGCGAGTTGAGCGGGGTTGAAATTGAGGAGCGAGAGAAGAGGGCTCGGGAGAGCCCCAAAGAAGGGAGCGACTGTGAGGACGACTCTCGCAGAAAGTGGATGATGAAGAGGAGGAGAAGGCAAAATGAGAGCGAAAACTAGCTCGTCCTTCTCTTGCTCATTTTAAGTTAATTTTCTTTTCTTCTTTCTTTTTTTTTTTGTTTAGAAATGAAAATAAAAAAAAGCAAAATTGATCTGTTGGAAACAGATCGGGATTTTGCTTTGTTGTGGGCGGAATTCTGATTGGCCAGGGCAAATGGGAACACATATGGGTGTCTAATATGTCTCTTGTTATAAAAATAGTGATGGGTTTTTTATTGGTTGGGCCAAAGCAGGCCTATTTGCTCATGTTGGGCCAAAACCTGGCCCATAAGACAAATAGTGTAGTTATTTTTTAAATAAAAATAACTGCTGTATAAATATCAAAAAGGAAAATGTTGAAAATATGATAATAAAAAAGTACGTTCTTTTTCTCTTTGGATAACGATGTATTCTTTCTCAAAGAACGGAATTGCAAGGCTTTGATCAATCTCTCTGAGATTGCAATAAGTATTTAATCCATGAAATATCCACGCTTGTTTTTAGTATTCGTTTGTCCAGGTACCTTTTCGTTTTAGGAATCGTTTTTGTCATTGGTATCAGAGCAATAGTGTCCATGTTTCTCGATCTTTGTTGACGTTTTTATTTTTATTTTTTTAATGGTCGAATTTTTTTAGAATTGTCGCGGATGGAAGTTCGGGGACGGAAATCCTAACACCCACCTACTATTTGCACCCCCTTTTTGATTTTTCGTGAGTCAAATTTTATTTTTAAAAGTACAGGATCGTAGTTCTTGTTGAGACGAGAAAGATGACAGGTAGCGTGGGCCAAGAGCTATTGGACGTGCCCCTACACTCGGCTGGAATGTGCATGCTTTGTCGAAGACAATTTCCCAAGCACGTGTGCAGCACACGTGTGCGAAAACCATAGGCACGTGCGTGGCACGCGCGCACCAACTGCTAGCATGTGCGTGGCACGTGCCTAACTTTAGATTACCCTTTTGCCCCTATTTTTCTCGCAAAATAACGATTTTGCCTTAACAGTGTTTTTACGTTTTTGTCCTTCTTCTTTCACTGATATTATTATTTTGCCCTCAGATGACCCAACCCAAATGTTCGACCCGGCTAACCCATTGACCCGACCTGGTAATCCGTTGATCGGCATTGACCGTTGACCTACTGTTGATTGGCGTTGACCGTCATTGATCGCTATTGACCATTAACCCCAATAAAAAAAATAGAAAATGTGTTTTTCAATTGTATTCACTAAGGATTATGTGTAATTCCTTTTTGTTCTGTATTTGTTGCAAAAACAATAATGTGTTTAGTATACATGCCTATATTCCCGAGAACAGATAAACATAATGCGAGACTTGAAGGGCTAAAGGCGAAATTAGCTAATTATCGGTGGAATAATGGTGATATAGTGTCATATATGATTCGGGTCAACCAATGATATAATGAATCACTTGGAATGGTTACTTTATGCCAGATTTTCAAAAGGTGCCGTCTCTAATGATTACTTTTCTAGCAAAATATCAAGTAGTATTAGATTGCCTATGGAAGGTCAATGTGGTCCTAGATTATAAGAAACTAGTAGTGGTTTTTGTGAGAGAATATTATAGGATTAAGGCAACGAATACTTCAACCTTCGAGTTGAGTGTCACTTGTCGTAGAATGAATGCGCCTTAGAGGAGCCATAAGGGATCTTTGATGGTATTTCCATGGTTGCCTAATGTGCCTATAAAATTCTTAGAGGAATTTACTAAGAGATTAGAAGAATCTTTCCCTATTTATGAGATAAATGAGTATCTTTGAATTTATTTTTTATTTTTCTTAGATTGGTTTGAGATATTTTAGATGTAGATATTTCTTTGATGTTGACGTTGATATCTTTCTACTAGACATATTACTTCGTGTGAATGGCATGTTTAGTTAATGAAAGTTTAATGTTATTTACTGTTGTAAATTATTATGTTAATTTACAATTATTTGTAGGAAGTTCAAGAAAGTTTTATGATTTTTGTGAAATTATTTTTGCATAAATGATTATATTGATGATAATTTCAAATTAGGAATTTTGGATGATGATCGGAAACAAAGTGACATTTCAACTCTAAAGCCTTGTTTGATCTTATTCATTAATATGATTAGTTTATACAAAATGGATGCATAAATGTTAGGCATTAATAATTCATGCAAATATGTCCGATTTGTTTGGATACAATGGCTTTAGTTTCTAAGAACATAGTGACTAAACTGGACAAAGAAGAGAAATTTGATGAGATATTGAATATGAAATTCAATATGTACTAAAAAAAGCAAGAAGTATTAAAAGTTCTTAACCAAGTTGTGAAGGAGCTTGAGAATGTCATGCGCTACCTTGAGCTAGTAGAGCATCATCTTCTGGTGGTTAAGCCAAAAACAACATATTTGGTTCTAGCTCAGAATGAGCTTCGAGGTCTAAATACAAGCATCTTAATTCGTTCAAAATGTGGAAAGGCAAAGGATCAAGCCCTTTAAGCAAAAAATCAAGAGTTGACTAACATGCGAGAGGAAAACGTCACCATTTAAAGAGAATGTCAATGGTGAACTGTTACAACTATGGTTAGAAAGGTCACTATGCTCACAATTGTGGCGAACCAAAAAAAGTCAACATCGATTGTATTCTTGAGAACTTTACTTATGTGTCAAGTTTTGTACTTTTAATTGAATCTAATCCTTTGTGGATTGTAGATTCGGGAGCAGCAAACTATGTAATAAATGATAGAGAACTCTTCGTGAAGTTTTGATGAGTTTCAATTGGAACGGAATGGATCTACATAGAAAACAACTCTAGAGCCGAAGTAAAAATGATTGACACCTGTCAATTAAATATGCATGGTGGATGCACTTTGTTCCTACATGATGTCATATATGCTCCGGAGATTTGTCGGAATTTAGTGTCTATGTGTGTGTTTGTTAAAGTAGGTTTTAGTTTAAACTTCCCATAATAGTGGTGCAGATTTATATTTGGATATAAATTACTATGGTTATGGTTATTTTCTAGATGGTTTTATTATGTTAGATGTTGACTATAGTAATGTCAATGTTTATTATTCCCTCTTTATGTCTTCTAATTTATATGATCATGATGTGAATGTGTGGCATGCTAGACTTGATCATATTGGTCAACAATGAATGAATAGATTAGCCAAAGAGGGATTATTGGACAACATTGAAAAAGTCAACTTATCAATATACGAGCATTGCCTGGTAGGAAAACAACAAGTAAACAATTTGGAAAAGATACAAGAGTTGAATTTCATTTGCAATTAATCTATTTTAACATCTGTGGTCCAATGAATGTAACAGGAAGGTAGAGGGTATTTATTTCATCATGTTTATTAATGATTATACTCAAATTGGACATGTCTATTTGATCTCTCATAAATCTAAAGCATTTGGTTGTCTCAAGAAGTTTATGAGTTTGATAGAAAATCAACTAAATAAAAAAATAAAAGCACTAAGATCCAATCGATGTTGTGAATATCAATATAATGAGTTCAGAAATTTATGTGATGAAAAAGGAATAAAATGAAAATTGTCTATTCTCTATAATCTTCAACAAAATGGTTTTGCAGAAAAGACAAATAGAACCCTACTAGAAATGATTAGGTTCATAATGACATATGCTAACTTTTCTATTATCTTTTGGAGTGATACTTTATTAACTGTTGTCTAGGGGTGATCCGGTCTAGGGTGGGTAGGGTCCGGACTGGACCCTATACCCGATCCTGTTATAATCGGTTCCCCCTTTTTTGGACCCTATACCCAACTCTATTTGCATTAGACCCTATACTCGGATCACCTTGTTTTTCCGATCCAGTTCCAAGATCAACCCTGTTTCCACTGGAACCTTGCTTTGTTATCGTCCGATATCTTATATGTGAAAGTCTCTTCGCCTTGCTCCTTCCCTTTGACCAGGGTTGCCCACTTTACACATACTTTTCCAATCGACCCGGAAGCTTTACTTGAGCATTGATTAAAAGTAGAGCAGAAAGCAAAGAATCAACAGGAATGCAGTGAACAAAGGTGTAGCACGCTATTAATACAAACCTACAAATTAGTAAAAGAATGCACTTAATTTATCAACATAGAGAAACAACATTAGAGAGGAAGCTCATTTCCAAGACATTCATCCGAATGTGCAAAATAATACATCATAGCAGATACCCATATGTGCAAATTCAAGAACAGCAATACACACATTCATTGGGACTTGCAACCATCTAATTCACTTGTATAAAAAGGACAAACGACGACGTGCATATAGTTTTCAATTTTAGATAATAAAGGATTTGATATTACAGCCGCAGCTTCATATCGCAACCGATTCCAATTCCACTTATTCTCTCAACTTCATTAAGCAAAATGACTGAAAAGAAAACTTGGCTCAGAGGATACTGCTAAGCTTTTGACGACGAAAGCTATGTCGGATCCCTCGCGGATTTCCACCTCACCGAGCCAAGTAATAAGTTGAACTTGAGTCTCGACCACCTGCAAACATATCCCTTGCGAGGACATGCGTGAAACTTCGAAGTTGCCGGTTCTTCGAACTCGGACGGTGATCGGCCGAATGAACAAGACGACAATTGATGGAATCGACGGCGGATTTTGGAGGCGGAGGAGGGCTTACGTCAGCGAATCTGATGGCTTTAATGGCGCAGAGCAAGCTAGCTTCTGGGTCGATCGGGATCTTATGAGCTTGAAGAGAGATTGAGAGAGAAATACTGCTGCGATTAAGAGAACGGGGCTAGTAGAGAGGGGGGGGCACAATTGCATGAAAAGAGAGAGACTGAGAGAGGAGGGCAGAATGCTTAGGGTTTTATTTTCTTAGTAATTTCTGAAAATCGGGTCCAAAACCGGTTCGGTTCTTGGGTGGGTCTTCACTCGGAACCGGGAACCGGATCGGTTCTAACAAGTTCCCAAAAATTGGAATCGGTTCTCGGACCGGTTCTACCTGGAATCGGTTCTCGGACCGGTTCTACCAGGAATCGGTTCTCGGACCAATTTTTCGGATGGTCCGGTCTGGGTTCCAAGTAAACTTGGTCTAGTTGCTCACCCCTATTGCTGTCTATATACTTAACAATATGCCTTCCATATGAATTATGGATAGGTAGAAAACGTGACTTAAGTTTTTTTTTAAACCATAGGATTGTGCTTACTATACTCACGAACCCTTTCACAAGTATGAAAAATTGGATCCTAGAGGCAAAAAGAGTGTTTTCATAAGATACTCAGAATACTTGAAAATGTATGTGTTTATAGGTGAGTAGGAAAGTGAGAGTATAAATAAATTTGAATCGGGGGATGTCATATTTTTAGAGAATGAATGAATTTTCTAAAAGGATGAAATAGGCGAAGACTGCTCCTTATTTGAAACATTGGATCAAGATAAATGAATTTAATGGAGTTTGTCCAAGTGGGAGTAATGTGAAAAGTAATGAATTAAATTCGACTCAATCTTTATTACAACCACTTGATGAGACGATATTTCCATAAGATGAATATGAGCCAAGAAATGTAAATGAAGCTTTAAATTGTCATAATAAAGAAAAATGGATGCATGCAATGGAAGAGAAAATTGAGTCAATAAAATTAAACCATGTTTGGGAACTGGTTGATCCTCCAAAAGGACGTAAAGCCATTGGAAACAAGTGAGTTTTCAAAATAAAGTGTAAAGCTGATGGTTTAATAGAGAGATATAATGCTCGCCTTATGGCGAAAGAGGTATAATCAACAGGAATGAATTGATTATGAGGAAACCCTTTCTCCTGTAGTGAGATTTATCTCAATTCGTCTTATTTTGGTAATAATGGTTAGTGTGGATCGTGAACTACCGTTTCACCCCCTTGAGAATGTTTCGAAAACCCTAGGTGACTTTGGACAATCCTTTTCGATTAAGCACGGTCCTTTAGTCATGAAGAACCTTGAGATCATGACACTACCATATAAAATTTTGAATCCATCGTGGAACCTACAACCTAGAGACTCTAAAGGTTGAATAGAACCATTTATTACCTTGTATTTTTTTTTTTCAAAATTTCTTGTTAAATAATAAATAAGAAATCAAGTGTATTAAATAATAAAGCAAACAAATATTCATGTATAACAATAACATAATGCTATGATATAACATAAGCAAAAGTAAAATACAAGGAACTTTTTACGGTGGAGGTTCCTAGCACAAGGTACCTTTTTACAGTGTAGGTTCCTAACTTTAAAATTGCTGACTTGGTCGACAAGCAAAGAGTCGTAAACCCATTGTCATCATCTAGCATTCACCATCTCCACCTCCCTCACTCTCATGAAACATCATGGGAGTTTTGACAATGGCCAAGAATCAGAGAAATCTTCCATGCCATGTCGCACTAACAATTCATTTTGTCTTACTGTATAATAAAACTCTATTTGTTTCGTAAAAAATATTTTTCATGAAAACATTTTTCTTTTTCTTGACATTTGGATCACTTGGGAAAATTAGTCAACGGTTTTCCTAATCCACAAAAAATCTAGACTTAAATTCAAAAAAATGATTTATGATTTACGATATAAAATCATTTTTTAAAATATAACTAAATTTCAACGCTTTGACAACAAAGTCTACTTTTGGGTACAGGAACTTTAACTCTCAATCCTTGGTGCTTGGCACTTGGGCCTGCAACCCCAATGCTAGTCCTCGGCAAGTGTCGCGACCAATTTTTTTCGGGTATGAACCACCTAGGGTTTGGCTAATGGATTGTTAAGCCTAGACTTAACTCAGGCTCTCCCAAGCCCATACCAATTCACGACTTAGATTCAAGTTTTTAACATGCAATTGATTTTCAATTAGGAGTCGCCACTAATCTATTTTTGGTGGGTCGATTAGAAACCCAAATAAAATAACGGGAGAATTATTTTACTCATACGAACTAGAGACTATGGGTACGAGGACTTGGTTACGCTAGGATTCTCTAACGCCATTTCGGTACCTTTCTTTTTATTTTGAAAAATATTTGGCAAGCAGTTTGGATTGATTTTAAACTAATTCCCTAACATGTGAGGTGTTCATGCAGGTGCGCAAACCACCAATTTAACACTCAAGTAAAGCAGAAAATAAACCGCAGGACTTACCTCAAAGCAACGAAAGCATCTGCAATGTTAAATTAAAATCCACATCAACAACCCTAGATATGATTTCTAATTAACACGCAATTTTTGTTTTGTTTTCACTTAATTAATGAGAATCATGCTTTATGCAATGCATGCCACTAATTTAACATGAAATGATATGACATAGCAACATGACTTAGCTATATGACCTAAGCGATATGACATAAATAAGCATGCAGTCTATTCTAAGCATGAGATGATTTATTCTAAATAATTTTTTTGTATTTTCTATGAGATTCGAAATTAAAGAAATGCAACATTTAAATATGCAATCTAAATTAATCTAATGACCTAATTCTAATGACGGGCAATTTCTAATTAAATGCACTTAACAAAAATCACTAAATGACATGCATTGTATGAAACTAGTTCTATATGACGTACACATGATTTTTATTTTCCTAATAAGCATGCAATCTATTTAGGAGAAATTATCTAAACCTATAATATGCAATCTTAGCATGCAATGACGTGCAAAGAATGCTCTAATTCTACATGACATATGCATATGACATTTTTTATTAAAAAAATGCGATCTATCTTAGAAATTGCAACTAATTTATCCTAAGACAAATTTTATGAAATTTCAAATGATCTATAGCTAGATTAAGATTCTATCTAATTTAAACTAGGGATTAAGTCATATTAAATCCTAATTTAAACTAAGACATTATCTAAATCTAAAATGCCATTTATCTAAAAAAATGATCTAAAATGAAATATGCAATTCTAATCTAATATGCACAACGATTTTTTTTATGTTTTTCTTTAATCTCGAAATTAAAATTAATACCTAATTAAACATGCAATTCAAATAAAAAAAAAAAACTAACAACCTAAATGAATGCACTTTTTTTTTGGATTTTTTATTTTAAAAAAATCATAATAAGATTGCAATCCTAATATGCAAGATAACAAAACCAAACCTAGTCCTTACGGATTTTTCTTTTTGATTTTCTTATTTAAAAATTCGAAATCGATTGCGATTTTAACCCTAAGACTAAAAATATTCTAAAACATACTTAATCCTAATTTGAATTTTTTTGATTTTTCTCTTATGAAAATAAAATTGATCCAAACACACGATATCAAATCAAGCAAGACAATATTGATATCCAAAATTGGCGAACCATATCTCGCGCATGAGATCGGGTTGACCAATTTTAATTTTTAAATCGCGAATCAAATCTCGGGCTTGAGATTGGATTGTCGATTTATAAGAGATTGCGAGTCGGATTTCGGGCGTGAAAATCGGACTATCAATCCCTCGCTTGAGGAGGACTTTCATGTTGGAAAGTCGATCATATATTTAAGAATAATCCTACTAAAGAAAAAGGTAAACAAGTGAGAATAACATTAAAAAAATAAAATGAAGTAAAAAGAAAATAACTACCTAAATAATTTTCTTTTTTTTTTCTTTTGTTATACGCGGCTGGTGGTGGGTCACCGAGAGACAGCCGTTCAGAGGTCCTGGCAGGGGGATCACCGGCGAGGCAAGGCAGGTGGGCGTCTGGCACGGGGCAGCGAGGATTGACGCCGGCAAGGGACTTCGGCGAAGCAGGGCACCGGCGAGGGAGGCGTCACGGGTGCGGGCCTGCTGTCGGCACCGAGGAGATACGAGCAACAGCGATGTGGGCTCTAGCGGCGTTGGGTCGCGGCAGAACAGCGGCACGGGGCGGCTAAGCGTCGGGTCTCGGCGCGATTCGCGGAGCGTCGGCGGGCGCTCGGGGCGGAATAAACGCGAGCGGAGCGGGGGGCTCGGTTTCGTCGGATCTCGGCTGAAAACGAAATCGGGTCAGGAGCGATCGGCACCTAGGTTGCCGTGGGGGAGACTTCAGCTACGGGGATGCCGAGGTGGAGACGCAAGCAGGGACTGACGGTGGGCACGGCGGGCTACGTGTGGCGAGGGAGGCTCAGCTAGCGCCGGTCACGACGGGAGCAGGGGAACACCGAGTGCCGGGTCGCGAGCAGATCTCAAGCGCAGCGTCGAGGAGCGAACGGAGCGGCGAGACCGGCGGCGAACGGAACGCCGAGGTGGAGGAGGACGTCGGGCTTCGCGGAGCGGAACAGAGGGTGAGCAGCGAGCTTGGGAGATGATGAATAGTGAGGGTCAAATCACCTCTGCTTTTTACTTTTCTCCTCTCTCTCTCTCTCTCTCTCACGTTCTAACTTTTTCTTTTTTTCTGCAGTTTTTCCCTTTTTCTGCTCTTTTCCCTTTCGCAGAAGCTAAGGGTGCGTTTGTTTGCGTTTCGTTTAAAAATTGTTCTAGGGAATAGAAATAGAAAAAAGTGTTTTTTCCTCGGGAACAATTTCGAACAAAAAAACACGTTTGGTAAACTTGTTCCGGGAACAAAAATAAATAGAAACACGTTTGGTAAATTTGTATAATTTTTTATTTCTTTATTTTTTCTATTTTCTTCTTTTGGCCGGTCGCCGGCCTCGCCATGGCCGGCGACCGGCCGACGAGGGCAGCGGCCTCGCCTGATCTGGGCGAGATCGAGCTCGCCCAGCCCGCGAGATGTCGGCGCGTTAGGCTGGGCTCGCCGGGCTGGGTGAGCTCGATCTCGCCCAGCCCGACGCGCCGACATCTCGCCGGGCTGGCGAGCCGATCTCGCCTGTGATCCGGCGAGGCCGAGCCGCCCAACAGGCGGCGAGGCTCGGCTCGCCGAGCCACCGCCAGTCGGCGTTGCCTGGCGGTGGCCCGGCGAGGCCGACCCTCGCCCGGCTACGGCGAGGCTCGGCCTCGCCGTGCAGGGCGAGGCCGCGGCCTTTGTCGGCCGGTGCGGCCATGGCGAGGCCGGCGACCGCGAAAGAAAAAAAGAAAGAAAATAAGAAGAAAAAGAAGAAAAATTCAAATGTGTTTCGATTTGTGTTTTCGAAACAAGAAACACAAAATTTGTGTTTCTTGTTTACATTTTTTTTGTTCCGGGAACAAAAAGAGCAAAAAGGAATGTAAACGCGTCCAAACGCGTTTCTGTTCCTTTCTGTTCCCGAGAACAAAAAAATAGAAAAAGTGTTTAAAAACAAAAAAGAAATACAAACAAACGCAGCCTAAACCTCTCTTGACCTTTTTTTCAGTTTTGTTTTTCAAAGAAGCCCCTTACAGGTCCTCGTACCTTGCTTTTATAGGGGTAAGAGATAAGCCTTCGATTCCCCTTCAAATCAACATCCGTGATACATTTTCACCAACCGATCACTATTGATAAAAATTCAAGATTACAATAAATATTTTCTCGAAATCCAAATCTCGCAAAAGATAAGTCGCAATATTTTTTCACACATGTGCCCTATCCAAAAGATTCATATCCCGGAATAATTTCAAAATTTTTATTTTTCACGAGATAATTAAAACACATGGGCTTGGGCCAACCAGCTTGCTTCGTGGGCTTAGTCCAACTAATTTGAACCCATTCGCACTGATCCAATAAATAAAATGCCAATAACAAAATAAAATGCAAATATAAATCTATATGCTATAAAGTTTAACTCCTAATTTCCTATGCAATAAATAAATAAACTAAATCGTCAAAATTTAGGTGTCAACAGCAAGTATCCTCAAGTCCATCACGGCCGGGCCATGAACACCTATGCTTGTGGTCAGGTCCCGGCGCCTAGGCCTATATCCACAAAGGCCCACTTGGGATCCCGTGCTTATGCCTGTATCTTCTGCATCGAAGCTAGAATCCACTGAGGCTGAGGCCAAGGCCTAGGATGCTAAGAAGATGTGCACGGGCACAGGGTTCTTGGTTTCAGCTTTAGTTGATACTAGATTGGTGCTTGCACTTTCACTCGGAACCAAAGTGGCCTTGTCTGGGTCAAGGTCTATCAAGGTTGGAGCAAGATCCTGGTGTTTGTGCTTAGTTCTCAATTGCCCATGCGTATGTCACTAGTACTTGATACTATATGTGTATTTAGGAAAATCACATATGATTTTTCTTTCCAAATAACAGAAAATATTTTCTGATTCTTTTCCAGATTTCAGTTAAACACTGAAAAGCTTTGCCATTTTCCTTTAAAATGACTTATTTGAAAACATTTATCTAAAAATACCACATTTTTCAAGAAATAAGTTGAGCGTAGATGTCGTACTGAGTAATCATATTGGGTCACATGTCATATTACCATCATATCAAATCACTCTATATATTCAAGGATCATACTGCCACGTCATCATATATCTTTCGCAAATGAAAAGTACCCCATTGTAGTTGATATGTCATTTGATCATAGTCACTACACCGATCTTGGATTCACAGGCAGCTTTTGTCCCATATAGGTGACTATTAGGGCGAATAGAAGGGGTGCCGTGAGAAAAAACGACAACACTTGGCAAATTTTAAGTTGGCGCTTTTACGCAATATGCTTTCTCCAAATTTTTATTTCTGAAAGGAATTGGGGTTGGAAGATCTTGTCAGCACGCAGGTGACTACGTTCCCATTGACCTTGGCTAAATGACGGAATCTACATTTTGCAAATTATTTATATATGCCACTATTTGGCCGAAAAGTAGTCACGGAACATCTTTTAAAAGATCATCGATGTAGAAATCAACAAAAGATGTAAGGGGTTCTTCACTGGTTCTTGGACCGGAATGCAAACTAGCTAGAATATTTAAAATACAAAAATTAAAGGGAATCACAGCCAATCATATGAAATTCTACTGGAATGTAATGATGGCAAGAAAAAATATTGGACAATTGGTGTTTATTAATCGATTGGCAGTCCTTTGCTTGAATTGCAATCCTAGTACTTATTACTACTAGTGATGATTAACGATGATTATAAAGAAAGTAAATAACATCCTACGTGGCTTCTAGAATTTAGCAATATATATTCACAATCATAAACCCACTACTTCCACCATCATGGCCTCATCACTTGCCCCATATTGATAGTTACTTTTCTAGTTTGCAACTCCTATTCCCGATGGTTATAATAATCCATGTTTCTTGGCCATTGTCACTCGTGACTTTTGAGATTTATGGCTCGGCGATCTGATGATCATGTTGGCTTTATGATAGAATGCATCATTATGGTTGTACTTGAGATTGTTGGCTTCATGATTTGAACAATTATCTTGTTCTTGATTCATTGATCTTCACTTCAATTTTGGTTCTTTTGTCAATTGAACCAAGTCTCACTTATCGACACCCATGACTCAACGATTAGTGCTTTTCTCTTTAGTCACCTATCGGCAATTTCTTGTCACCTATGTCCATTTTCTATAGTTGCCAACCAAAAGGACTTAGCAAATATTACCTCGACTATGTCTTGCTTGATCTTTCTAGTCTGAGTTAATAGTCAAAGACTTGAGTAATTTTTTGTGTCGATAGCCACACTGATAAAAATGGGAAAGTCAATTGACCTCTTCAATCTAATTTCATAAATTTTCATCCTATATGTCAGTACCCTAGTGATGCATGACTATTTTTTCCAAGCCACAAGTTGAGAAGGTCAATCCGCTCGTGCTAGTAATGTGTGATTATTGTGTCAATTAATAAGTTCCCGGACCTCTAGAGCTTCAACGATATTACAACGATTCTTAGACGGAATGACTCATTGGAACCTTTGTTTATTGAGTGCACGGCTCTTTTAGCGACAATGGAAGGGCACTGTCAAGTTGGTCAATTCTCCTAATTCTTTTATTTTACAAAAAGTTAAAAAAAAAACCGTAACCTACAATAATTGAACTATCGAGACTATGCGAGAGACCGATTTCGCACCGTTCATACTAAATTAATTATTAATTTTCGCTCGTGCGGTCAAACATTGTTTCCATTGTTCTATATTTCTTTTTTAATTACACAAAAGATGTGACCTCGAGACATTGGAAGACCAAAAAGACAAAATCCATGCTGAGAGATTTATATATTCATTGAATAATTTATTTTTCAAGGTCTGTGCATTCTAGGAGTAAATAAAACAAAAGCAGTATGTAGGGGGTCGAATGAGTATGTTCTTATTGCCTCCCCTCCATCTCCACTGAGCTCCTCCTCAACGTCTTACTCTTTAAATATTAAAGTCTATTTTTCTTGATTTTAGTCCTAAATTTTTTAATTGCGTCCATTTAATCTTAAATTTTATAAGTTTTGCCGATTTAATCCTAAATCTATCATTTAGATAATTAGCAAAAATGACTACATTAATAAATTGTCAGAAATTTTAAGACTAGATTGACAAAAGGGGAACCACATGTAGAGACCATTTCACACATTCCGGCAAAAAAGGAGGGAAAAACACATGTGGAGGCCATTTCCTTGGAAGTAATATGCTACTCTATTTGTCTAATGTCATTTATATTCTCCGCAAAAAAGAATACAAATATCTTGTTATCAACTGTAAAAAATATCCTCTTCTTTTTTTTTTTTTCTTTTTGGGACGAAACTTGCGTTAATTTAGAAAGAAAAGATGGAAGGGTCAACATAAAAAAAATCTTTGGTGGGGAACATGGAGATCAGCACGGCAGTGATCACGACAAATTGTTAATAATCACCATAATAGTGCCTACCTCTTCAAAAAAAAAAAAAAAAAAAAAAGGCATTTCTTAGGGGCCGAGCTTAGTAGAGTTATAAAAGATTATTAAAAAAATTGAAGAGCGGAGAAAATTAGATCTCTCATGCTTTTTTTATTTTTTGGTCTCACACTTCGCATCAATGCACCTGTGTGTACGATACTCACGTAAATCCAACTCAAGAGCCGGTACTGTTCGGCCCCATCCCCCGTCCTCCTCCCCCTCCAAGCCCTTTATCGGTAGGGCCGCATGCCCGATATCGAATCCCTTTTATGGCGTCAAGATGGGTCGGGGGGAAAAGTTTCGACGCGTGCCGCATTCTCAATGGGCACCGGAGCACGACAGGAAGACCTAAATTTTTTCTCTCATCCGAGAACCGCACGTCTCTTGACTTAAACATCGGAACCCACGTCCTGAATCTTCCTGGTTGCTTCCTTCCTTTCGGTTCTACCGCAATAGAATATAGCGGCGAAAGTTCATCCAAGAAAAAAAACACCATTCATCCTCAGCCCCAAAAGTCTCTGTCTCCTCTCTCTCTCTCTCTCAAGCTCTAGTGAGGCTTTTTTGCTTTTATTCTCTCTTTTTGTCCACAAACGCCCCCATTTTCACGCGGCCTTTATTGGAAAAGTAAGGGTCACCGACGAGAGAGAGGGTGCCACAGTCACTTCTCCGTTCTTTTGAGGAGAGAAGTACCTCCACTTCTCTCCTGACACGCCCCCCCTCTTCCCCCCATAAGGGGCTAATCAGACACACTCGTCCCCCTCCTTATTAAGTGAAGGAGTCGTTCCCAAGCGGATCGAGTTCGCGTGGATGAGGAGTTTTACTTGAGCCTCACGAAATAGATGAATCGAGCCGACGTCAATTCGTTGCACCCAATATCTCATCACAGGACTGACGCGCAAAAATATACACTATGAGGAAATGCGGTGAAAAATCGAAATTTTGGTGGAATCTATGTTGAAATAGTTATTTACGGACCACCACCGATCGGATTCTTTTGGTCCGAATTTATACACTATTGTAGAATTCTATGGCTCGGTTGCTTAACAAATATACCCAGGGCACGCTTCAGGAAGGCCTATACATTTTTGTGGTCGTGCCATGGAATTGAGCTGTCATGTTCCTGGGCACTTCCACCAAGAAACGGAAAAATGCAAAAAGGAAAGAGACACACTCACACTTATGGAGTCCAATGGGGTGGTGGTCTGCTGCTCGCTTTGAAGTGGACCAGCATAGCCTCTTCTCTCCCCTTATATTTACATCCCACAACGCTCTCCCTCCCCCACCCCCACGTCTTCTTCATCATCTCCTTCTTCCACGCCCAGAGATCTCCAGGAAAACCTTCACTTTTTCACTCACGAAGAATGAGAGATATGAACAAGGCTTGGGCCTCTCTGGCCTCCCTCCTGGGCACCCTGGCCTTCTGCCAGACCCTCCTCCAAACGGTGGTGCCGCCGGAGCTGCGCTTCGCCTCCCTCAGGTTCCTGAAGCGGGCCCTCGGCTTCGCCTCCTCCTCCTCCTACTGCTACTTCGAAATCACCGAGGTCAACGGCGTGAGCACCAACGAGCTCTACAACGCCGTCCAACTCTACCTCGGCTCCTTCCTCTCCGCCTCCTGCAGCCGTCTCTCCCTCAGTCGCGCCCCCAACTCCAGCTCCACCACCTTCGCCCTCTCCAACAACGACTGCATCACTGACGTCTTTGACGGAATTTCCATCCAGTGGGAGCATGCGGTGACGCAAAGCCAGTCCCAGCCATCCTCGCGGGGCGAGAAGCGCTTCTTCACGCTCCGGATCAGGAAGTGCGACAGGGACCGTATCCTCCACTCCTACCTGGACTACATCATGGACAAGGCCAACGACATCCGCCGTAAGAACCGAGAACGCCTCCTCTACACTAATTCGCATGGCGGGTGGAAACCGGTGCCGTTCAAGCACCCGAGCACCTTCGACACATTGGCCATGGACCCGGAGAGGAAGAGGGAGATCATGGACGACCTCCGTGACTTCGTGGCCGGGAAGGCCTTCTACCAGCGGACAGGCCGGGCCTGGAAGCGGGGCTACCTGCTTTACGGCCCGCCCGGGACGGGAAAATCGAGCATGATCGCCGCCATGGCCAATTTTCTCAGCTATGACATTTACGACCTCGAGCTGACCAAGGTGTGCTCCAACTCCGAGCTCCGAGAGCTCCTCATGAAGACCAGCTCCAAGTCCATCATCGTCATCGAGGACATCGACTGCTCAGCCGATCTGCCCAACCGGTCGAAGGCGCCCCAACACCCTGCGCGTCGGAGCTGCTCCAACCCTGGCGCCCCTGATGCCCCGTCGGGTGGCAAGCACAGGAACAACAACACGATCACCCTCTCCGGACTGCTCAACTTCACCGACGGCCTGTGGTCGTGCAGCGGGAGCGAGAGGATCTTCGTGTTCACCACCAACCACATTGACAAGATCGACCCAGCGTTGCTCCGGAGCGGCCGGATGGACATGCACATCTACTTGAGCTATTGCTCGTACCCGGCGCTCAAGATCCTGCTCCAGAACTACCTGGGCAGTGAGGCCGAGGACCTCGGGCGGGCGGCGGCGAGCGAGCTCCGAGAGGTGGTCAAGAAGGCCAAGATGACGCCGGCCGACATAAGCGAAGTTCTGATCAAGAACCGGAGGAATAAGGAGAAAGCACTGAGCGAGTTGCTGGAGGCGTTGAAGGCGAGAGCAGAGAGGAACGAGGAGTACGGGGGGTCGAGAGATGAGCGCGAGATGGACGGGGAGGAGGAGATGGGGAAGAGGAGCAAGAGAAGAGGGCTTTGGAGAGCCCCAAAGACGGGAGCGACGGTGACACCGTTTCTTGCAAGAAAGTGGAGGATGCTGAAGCGGAGTAGGAAAAATGAAAGGGAAAACTTAAATTTGAAGGGTTCCGACAGGTCATGAGAGTTCAACGTGTTGGTTTCTTATAAAGGGTTTGAATGTTGGGGTTTTCCAATTTAAAATCTGTTTTGCTGATGGTATGGTGGTCAAATAACAAATCCTGGTCCTATATCGAAAAATCGGGTTTGATGTTTTCTTCTCTCTCTCCAAGGAGAATTGTTGCTTGGGGACTTGATTTGGGAGCTGTTGTTTTAACCGTTGTCTCATTAATCTGGAGTGTAACGGTGTTCGCTCCGTGCATATCCAAAACTGACGCTTGCTGGGTCGCTTTTAATCCATTCTCATATCCTCGGTATCATTGTCTATCAATGCGTGTTTTTGATTAGTTTCACTTAGTGATTTAACTTTTTTTAAGATACTTCTCTTTAGTCAAGAATTAGACTTCGATTTAACTCCTGGGGTTCATGTCCTGAGGCTTAATAATGAGGCCCTATATAATTTTTGCCCAACTCTTATCAAGTTTATTTTCTCTCACTTTACCTTTATCGCCTTGATTGTGGTTGTTTACTTATCTTATTGCATATCCATGCATGAACATTGTTTAGTGACATAGAATAATAAAATGGGGAAAGATCGTGTGAATATCATTTTCAAAAGATTGAGAATCAATATCAAAAGGTTGTTAATTAGATAACTAGCATAACTAAGTCTTTGAATTTGGAATCTCTGATTTGCAAAAAGTGAATTATCCCTTGATGTTTCACTTAAATGGGTTAGTGATGGCTCTTAATACTATGAACTTTTTTATATTGATGATGTCGAACGCTGATGGGTGGATACAACTTACATTACCCTTGGTTGGGGGGATCCCGTCGCTTTGCTAATTTGTGTTCGTGTGATTGGTGCAACGACACAAAATGGTCATTGTCGAAAAGAATGTCGTGGACTGATGCATGAACTGGTGTGCATTGGCTTGAAAGTTTTGATTTGACATTGGTAGGACACGTATGGGAAAGAGTTGGGCTTTGCTCGTCTTACGCGTTAACTCTACTGTGGTGTTGGTATAACTGTTTTACGCAGAAATGCATCTAAGCTTTCCCAAAGTTGTTAGCCTTCTTTCAGAGGCAGATGATCTGAAAACAAGTGAGGAAAGACCCATGGACTAAAATTCAGCTTTCATGTGCAATCCAATGATTTGGTCTTCATGGTGGTGGAGAAGCATTTGTAGACTCTGAGTCTAGTCCTAGCACATCCCTCATATGTACTTGGCCTTCACTTAGGTCCAATGTTTCCAGCATCAACTTGGAACCTAGATGTAGATGGACCAACAACTGCATGAACATCGTTACTTGGAGGCATCTATACAACAAATTTGTGTCCATGATAAAGAAGACACCCAGAAACTTTTAGCGGCTCGCAAAGCTTTGAGTCTCTATTCCTTCTTTTAATTTTTGTTTCTCTCGTTAAACCTCGCATATGGACAGTTGGCTGTGACAATTTTTCAACTTATCAAATCATAAATTTATATTCATTTTTTACTTACCTTTTACCAAAAAAAAAAAAAAAATATTCATTTTAAAGAAATTATTTACAAACTAGCTTCATATACCTTTTTCTTTTTTTTTGGTTTTAAGAATGGATTCACCTTACGCAAAAGAAATACTTTCAATTAGATAGTTTGAAATTTAACTTCTATTCAAAAGCCAAAAGGAGACTTATTTTATATCAAGAGAAATAGGTGAGTGGAGAAAATTGGGTCCCTTTTGCTTACAAATTGAACTTTTACCAGAAATGTGGGCTTAAGTGGGGTTGGAATAGCTTGTCAGCATGCAAGTGACGATGTTGTGATTGAACTTTGCCTAATGAAATAGAATCTACATATTGCAAAATCGAAGATCTCCCTCTCCTCCCATTTATTATTTATATAGGCCTCGATGATATAAATGTGAGATTCATTAAACCTCCTCCACCTAATTTCGTAAGACTTTCATTCCGGATGTCAGTAGGCTAGTGATGCATGACTATACTTTCCAACTTACTAGCTTATAGGAGATCGAACCAGCTCACAACACTAATGAGCGATTATTGTGCTGATGAATAAGTTCCTTGACCTCTAGTGCTTTGATGATACGGCCCTTTTAACAGCATTCAAAGGGCAATGTTCAGTTGGTTCCATCTCCCAACTCTTATATATATAAGAAGTATCATGCACTTCAATGATTGAACTATCGCTATGGTGTGATAGATGGATTTCGCACCGTTCATTCTCAATTACTTATTAATTGTCGCTCGTGCAGTCAAACATTCTTCCATTTTTTCTTCCTTTCTTATAGCACGAAAGATGTGACTGTCGAAACATCGAAATACCAAATGACGATCCCATATTGAGATCATCATTGAATAATATATTTTTGCCAATCTGCACATTCACTTCTCCCAAAGAAACAAAGCAAAAGCAGAAGTGGGGAGGGGTTGAGTGTGTCTGGTTCTCATCGTCTCCTCTCATCGCCACATAGTACCTTTTAAGCGTGCGTGGGACGCACCGGCCATCACTCACCTCACTTGCCTTTTTTTTTACTTTTATTATAAAGGACTAATAACACAAAAAGCTCACCACCGCCTTAGTGGCCGCGTTGGCTCGAGTTCCCTCCCTCTCACAAAAGGGGAGAAGTTCGAATCCCAGCATGGTCGCTTGGGGTCTTAAGCGTGACGTCATGGTAGTGGGTCCTGTGCTAGCGTTACCCCTGGGTTTACGTTGTCGGCTGTTGGCTTACGGTGGTTCCCGGGTCACCAAAATAAATAAATAAATAACACAAAACGCTCAAAACTATTATATTTATAATAAATTTATTTCGAACTAATTTTTTGATCACAAAAAACCTAAATTGATATACTTATGACAAATTTATCAGTTGAACAACTTGACATGATTGGGACAACACGAGCACCAGCTCCTTGCATTGCTTGTTTTAGCCAATCGAAAGTCTTTTGGTATTGATCTATCCACTCCCATAGCATCTTGTTTTTCAGCATATCCGTGTGTGGCACGGTAATACTTGAATAATTATGAATGACTTGCCGGTAGCGGTTGGCAAAACCAAGGAACGATCTCATCTCTATGACCCTAATCGGCAACTCTCAATCCATGATGGCTCGGATATTGGCTGAGTCCATCCGCACCTGTCCACCCCCAATGATGTACCCTAGAAATATCACTTCCCACTATGCGAAGGTGCACTTCTCATGCTTAATTTCGATGTCCTTAGCCATGCTGCATGTTGGGATTTCTTTGGATTTCACTGTCTTGAGCCACCTGGCTCCTTTCTCGACTCAAAAGTTGACTTTCTTTGCGGCCTCTTTCGACATGAATAGATCGGATGCCCTAGTATTCACGAGTGCACTCATTGTGGTTCCTCCAATTGTCAAATCCAAAAACATGAGTCTTTTGGGCTTGTTCACCTTATTGTACTTGATTGAGCTTAAAATTTGCAATGAACCCAGTCACGCCTCCTCTTGCTTTTCCTTGTGAACATTGACAAGCACTTACAAGCTTGCTTGGGGTTGACATTCACAAGCCATCTGCACATTGTTGCACCAAAAACACTCGGAGGTTGGGCACTCCTTCTTATGTCCTCCACCGCTCAACTTCGCCTTTGTCTTAAAAGGGGCCACTAGTGGCTTGCTTCACTTGGGTAGTGGAACTTATTGCAATCTCCCCCACCAGTGACCTTGTCCCTTGATTGGGAATCCAATTTGCTACCGGAAGGTGCTTTGTACTCCACAAAGGCCTTGGCCGTGGACATGGCCATAGAGAGATCCCTCGTGTTGTGTCGCTTCAACTCTTGTTTCACCTACGATTTGGGGCCACCCATGAATTGCTAGTAAGCCTTCGTGTCATTCGTGGACAAGATTTGAAGCAACAACTCCAAGAATTTCTTCACGTATTCCCAAAGGCCTCCGTTTTGCTCTAGGCAACATACCTCTTCCTGAGCTTTCTTTTCCGCATAGGTGGGATAGTATTATTACCAAAATTCTTTGATGAACATTTCCCGGGTCGTGATAGGTTCATTACTCCTATCATTGGACCTACGCCACCACCACAACAAAGCATTATCGATCAAGTACATAGTTACAATACTTACCCATAGTGCACTATTGGTAACCCCCTATGGATTTTAAGTATACTTCCATGTATCATAGGAAGTTGTCCACGTCCTTGGCCACCCATGAGCCCTTGAACTCCTTTGACTTAGGGTGCCCACTTGTGGACTGGTTTGCAAGGTGACCACCTGTTCATGCATGCTACTTCTACCTCGGTGACCTTTGCCTAAAGCTTTGCCATTTCCACGTGCATGGTCTCTACCAAGGCCTCCAAGGCATCGTTCCCCTACTTGAGTTCTTCGGTTATGTTGGTCAGGCTTCCTAGTGTCTCCCCTTGGAGTTCTCCCAATCCATATCTATGCTCTTGCACTTTAGCCTTGAGCTCCCCCATTTCAGTCTCACCTCATTCGATGGTCACGAAAGGTTCCTCAACCATTTCTTGGAGGTTAGCAACGACGTTCTCCATCTTCACCATGTAAGTCTCCAAGTCGCCTAGCATGTCCCTCGAACTCGATCTACCACGGCCCTTCTTTGCTTGGATGGCTAGATCCTTGGTGGCTCTCCCACGATCCTCAACGGCCTTTCCATCTTGGTGCTCCTCACCATGGACGATCGATAGGCTGGAACATCGGTCCGCCATGCCTTGGAACAACCTGACTCTAATACCATTTGTCATGGATCAATCAATCCAGCCCTTCCTTACATGTGCGGCCTTAGGAATTTTTCCCAAGTCAGTCTCATTCACTCACACTCATGAGAACCATAGAGAGAAATTCTAGAGAGAGAAGCTCTGAAAATTATAATTCTAGAGAGAGAAGCTCTGAAAATTATATTCACTTGTGAGATGGATACGAATGAGAGAAAGAAGGCCCTAATCGTAGCTGTATATCTCTCGTCAATCTAATGGTAGAGATTGCATCTCGTCATTGACTTAACTGCCCTCATTTATTACAATAGTGTACATTCACAATATTGCCCTCCCCCAGGATTACTCTAGAATATGTAAGAAACTTTAGAACTTGGGAGATTCGAGGGTTGCTCGTCAATGGATTAGTCATGATCTGTCTTTCAAAAGCCCACTTCAGTCATGTCATTTCTCTGGGCAATGACATGGTGATGGACAGAGGATTGAAACGATAGTGAGGTGGTAGTGGAAGGTGATTTAGTGGAAGGTGATTCACGGGTTTGAGTTAACAATGAGTTCTAAGTTGAGTAAGTTCGTTGTGGTCCTAGTGGAGTGAATGGAGGAAGAATAAAGGAAAGAGAATCGGAAAAAGAAATAGAAGGAAAAGTAAAAACTTATAATTGAAACGTGTCGAATGGTGAATAGACTATTGCATAAGTGACATGGCATTATAGTTGTATGTAATATTTTCTCGCCTCAACAATCCACCCCACCAATAAAACGTTGATAAAAAGTATATCTCATATATGTTTTACACAAAAATAACATTTACATATTTATATTTTTTTACATATTTAGGGATGTGATATTAAGATCATATCGCCCCCATTGGTAGACTTGAATGGTGCGTGCATGAAAGATTGGACTAAATAATGTTCCCATTAGCCACATCCTTTCCCAATCCCATGGTCCCCTCTCAAAGACCTTGATACGTCCCCCCCTCTCTCTCTTTCTCTAATCTCAAAAACTTCAAAAAGCCTTTTGCTTTTCTTGTTGTTATCTTCATCGGACTTTTCTTCTTATACTTAAAAGGATATATCAATTTAGCCAAAACCCAAAGCCATCTCTCTAAACCTTTCTTGAGACCTTTTTTTCCTGCACGCAACTCTTTGAAACATCAGAATGATTGATGTAGACCAAGATTTTAGGTAGGGGATGAAAGTAGTGACGTGAAAATATGTTGGACAAGAGAATTAAATAGTAAACATAAGGAAGGAAATAAATCTATCATTAAAATTACTTGTACTGATTTGATTAGCAAAACATGCATTCATGGGAAAGCAGCATAGAATTTCACTATGAAATAAATGGTTAATATCACGAAAAACTCCAAAATAGTACATTTATGACAAATTTACCACAAATTAATTTTTAAACCATAAAAAATCTCAAACTGGTACATTCATGATGAAATTATTTCAAACTAATTTATTGACCATAAAAACCCCAAACGGGTACACTTATGATAAATTTACTCTCTATTAACTTGTCAAATTTTACCAATAAATTCATTGACTGAATGACACATGGTAAAATCCATCAGGTTAATGTAAAAAAAATCTCCAATTTGTCACAAGTGTATTGTTAAATTTATCATAGGAGTACCATTAAATTTATCATAGGTGTACCACTTTGAGGTTTTCTGTGATATTTACCTTACGGATTATTATGTGAACTTGTCATGTCACCATACCATGTCTCCATGTGTCACGTAGGTCAGTAAATTTAATGATTAAATTTCACGAAAGCTATAATGGAGTGTAAATTTTTCACAAGTGTCCACTTTGTGGTTTTTGATGGTCAAGAAATTAGTTTTGAATAAATTTTTCACGAGTGTACTAATTTGGGATTTTTTATAATAAAAAAAAATTAGTTTTGGGTAGATTTGTCAGAAGTATTCCAGTTTCGAGTTTTTTCATGATATTAATTCTAAAATAAATGATACAATGAAAATTACAATCATTTGAGTATTTATATACTCTCTAGGTGTTTCCCGACTTCTAATTACACTAAATAACTCACCAAGTATTTAGCCCCTCACAATTACTAATGAAATCTCACTTAAAGAATTACACAAATTCTAATCACATGAATTTAACTGGCTAAAATTACTATAGGATATGATTACAACAAGCAAGCCCCTCACGAGAAGAACTCTCCACACAATTCCCTTTTGTGCAATCTGAGAGTTCAATCTTCTCTGTAAGTCGCAAAAGCACATTCCATGATCTCCATAGCTAGAATAAATAACATATGTATGATCAAGTAAAGATATTTGCATATCTGATTTGGAATTCATGGTTTTTTTTATATAGAATAATGACAATCCAAACTCAAGAATTATTGCCTTATGTATCACTAGCTCAATGAGATTGCCCTTCACCTTTAGCATTTAGTAAATGCTCCTTATGTGATGATAATTATGTGTCAGGGGTATAAGAGAGATTTGAATATTATTTATAGGGTTTTCAGCCATATCCTCTTATCACGAGCTAAGCTCAACTCAGCTCACACTAATTAGCCCCATATTAGACAAATTAAGAAACTTTTTATCCTATCTTATTAGATCAATCTTGTAACATGGTAAATTACAATATCAATTAATGTGACCCCTATTAAAAAAACTCTTACATTTTCTCGACGCTCAAAGGCACACCTTTAATGTTAAGAGAACTCTATTTATAACCGAGAGAAGCCTCCATCATTACTTGCTGCACAAGCAAGGTTTCTTCAATGGGTTGAAAAATAGCAGAAGCTAACATGGATCAAGTTAGGACCTTAGAAAAGTAGAATGCACTTCAATTAACTTCGTTTTGCCAGAGCTACCAACCTAATTCACATTGGAAAAGGCCTCCAAGTGGTATCATTGTATCAAGAAAGAAGCAAACCAAACAACCTTGTCCATTTGAGATAGCGCAAATGTGTTTTACCATTTACCAGTGGTCTTTACTCGATGCATGCATGATTGAAAGGCTTTATTAACAGCAAGGGAGAGATCCGGTCGTGTTATTGTCACATATTATAGGGCACCAACTATAGACCGATATATAATAGGATCAAACATCAAAGCATCCCATTTCTCATATGGTTCTGTAGTCAGGGCCATAGAAGCTTGTATAGGCTTGCAATCAAACATCCCAACCTAGTGAAGAAGATCACAATGCAAACGTCCTTGAGAGAGAATCAATCCTTCAAAGTGAGAAATAGCTATATCCCAAGGAAGAAGTGGAGTGGGTTGAGATCCTTAATTGAATACTATGTAGATAATTTCTGTAAGAATGCACTCATAGTAGAAAATGCATTACATGTAATCAGAATGTCAACGACATAGATAAAAAAAAAAATGACATTAGTGCCTCTTCGATAGATAAATAATGAGGGATTTGTTGGTGACACCAAAAATCCCAAATGAAGCAAAATTGTGAAAGTCATTGTAACTAAGCTCTCGGAGCTTGCTTGACACCATGTAGAGAACGGTGAAACTTATAAACATAGTCACGATAAGCCAGCTCCTCAAACCTAGTGAGTTGTGTGAGTTGCTTTATCGACACCTCTTTCGAAAGAACCCTATGTAAGAAAGCATTGTACACATCCAGTTGTTGCACTGGTCACCCTTAGAAGATAGCCCCAAAAAAAAAAAAAAAAATTGGAGTGAACAGTGGTAATCTTCACAACTGGACCAAAGGTTTTCATAAGTATTAAAATATTTAAATAATAAATCACATATTCATTTAATAACTTAAACTTGTAGAATAATTGATAGTGGTCTCACAAAATCTAATATGGCATCATAGCAGGAGATCTTAAGTTCAAATCTTTCCAAACTCCAGTTTCTTTCCCAATTAAATATGTCCATGCTTAGTACTAGACAAAATGATTAAAATATAAGTATTAGAATATTTAAATAACAAATCATGCATTCATCTAATAGCTTAAACTTTTAAACAGTTGGTAGTAATCCCATCAAAATCTCACATGGTAATTAAGCTAGAGGTTATGAGTTCAAATTTTTCTAGGTCCAATTGCCTTCCCAATTAAATATGTCCACTTAGTACTATGCGAAAAAACTAGAATGAGTATTAGAATATTTAAATAATAAACCACACTTTAATCCAATTAGCTAAGTTTTTAGAATAATTGGTAGTGATCCCACAAAATCTCATGCACTACAATCCTTGTGCTCTCACATGTACCTCTTAGTCCTTATGTTCATTTCTAACCAACATGGTGTTGTTTGTCGGTTGCTTGGAGCGTTACCAATTCTTCTTCTTTCGATGTTACTTTGTCTTAGGCTTCTTAGTCGGTTGACTACATGGTTCTTTCTTCAATTCAACCATCACCATATTGCCTCGCAAGTACTCTACTTCCAAAAGAGCACATCTATCGACATGTTATGAAGAGTTGGAGTGGGATAATCCAACCTTACCTTTGGCTTCTCTAAAGATTGTGGCTTCATGTGTGACTCGATTACGGACCCCTCAACTTTCAACCTTTCATCCACAAATCAAATCGTGGAGATATTCTTGGTCTTCGTTAACCCATGGAACATAGGCACACCACTGTTGGGCATGTCGGTGATTATGATGCATTGGGTCCTCATGTTGACCATGGCCTTTGCATTGTCAAGAATTCTAAACCCAAGATTAGATCATAGCCATCGAGTGGAATTACCTCAAATGAGAGTTTGCCTTCCGTCCATCAATTTGGACTTCCATGTCTTGGGTTGCACCTGTGGCCTTTACGTCATCCAAGTTGATAACCTTGTACCAATTCCTAGTTGGCTCCACGTGAAGTCCCAAACTCTTCGCCACTTCAGTCGATATGAACAAATTTGAAGCACCCATATTAACCAAGGCATATGGAGTTGTGTCACATACCATGACTTCCACAAATGACAAATTTGTATTTGTGGACTTCTTCTTGGGTGGTGTTTGGGCCCTCACGGAGTTGAGAACATCCACGGCTTTAAGTCACACTTGCCTTCTCTCTTGTTCTAGCTCCTCCTCCTCCTCTTCTACGGTGAGGAGGGCATTGATCTTGCTCTTCTTGGAGCTTTTTTGGGTCCAAGCATGGGTATGATAGTGGCTTCCCATGATTTCTCTCGACTACCATGGTCTCTTTGGTGGGAAGTGTCTCCTTTTTTGTCCTCATAGTGGCAATTTGTTCCCCATCCACTCACTTTGGACTTGGAGGATTCTAATTTGGCGAAGTCGGCGAGAGACTTGGCTGTGGTGAGGGCTCTCAAGATACTTCGAACATCCCTTTGTTTGAGCTCGAGTCGGGCCCACAATTTCAATCTATCCATGAATGCCCCGAGAGCCTCCTCCTCCCCAAGGTTGGGAATTTAAAGCTTGAGCTCGGGGCATTCCTTCATGTACTCTTTCATTATGCATTGCTCAAGGCAATGGAGTTTGTTATTGGCCTCTTGTTGAGCAAACTCAAGAAAGAAGTAATCCTGAAATTCCTTGACAAAACTATCCCACATATGGTAGGATCGGCGCCTCATTTGGTCTCATCGCACCTATTGCACCATCAAAGGATTGCATTGTCGGTGAAGAACATTGAGGCAATCCTTACCTTGGCCATCTCGTCTTGGATGTTGATGGTCCCAAAGTCTTGTTCTATGCTCCGTAGAAAGTTGTCCACCTCTTCGGCGTATCAATTGCCCTTGAATTCTTTGGGCTTTGACACATCTAGCTCGTGTGCTACTTGAACGGGCATGACTCCATTCATGATGCTAAGTTTGCACAAGGAGACCTCAGTCTTGAGATCTTAGACCTCCACCTTCAAGGCTTCAACCTTGTTGATGTGATCCTTCACTTTGTCGAGTCTTTCCATGAGTTCCTCCATGGCACTTTTGATAACAGTGAGCTTTTTATCAAGGGCAGACATGACATCCAAAGAGACATCCCTTTTCTTGGCTTGACTGTGGGTCCCATTTACTTGGGTGACCTTCTCTTGGGCAACCTCTCTACCCATAACAGCATCTTGGCTCAATATTCTCTCAACCAATTGGTGTGGTCCTTGATCTCTTAGAACGTCTCTCCTCTACTTGATATGATACCACTTGTCACGGGCTGTTCATTTGGGATTGAGACTATGTAGTGACTTAGCCTTCCTTGGATCACTGGAGTGTCTAAGCTAAGCCTTCCAAAGGGATCAATCACTCACCTGTTCACCTGGATCATAGAGAGAGAAGCTCTAGATGAGAATGCTTTGTATTACTGAATTGCTTCGATGTATACAAATAAGGGGGAGAACACTCCCATTTATACAAGAGGTTCCCTCATTACATCTGCTGATCAACTCTAGATCTAATGGACAAGATCTCATCTCCTCATCTAACAATTACCGGCATTTAAGTTGAGGATGCTTTAGAATTTGGCGTAATTATTGTATTGCTTGTCCCTAAAAATGTTCCAAAAACCCTAGGTGACTTTGGACTATCTTTTTCGATTAAGCACGGTCCTTTAATCACGAAGAACCTTGAGATCATGACAATATCATATAAGATTTTGAATCCATCACGGAACCTACAACCTAGAGACTCTAGAGCTTTAATAGAACCATATACTACCTCGTATTTTTTTCCTCACAATTTCTTGTTAAATAATAAATGGAAAAATCAAGTGCATAAATAATAAAGCAAACAAATATTTATGTATAACAATAACATAATGCTATGATATAATATCAGCAAAAGTCAAATACAAGGTACATTTTTACAGTGTAGATTCCCAGATCCAAAGTTGCTGACTTGGTCGGCAAACATAGTCGTAAACCCATCATCATCATCTAGCATCCCCCATCCCCGCCCCCCTCACTCTCATGAAACATCATCGGAGTTTTGACAATGGCCAAGAATAAAAAAAAATCTTGCATGCCATGCCGCATTAACAATTCATTTTGTTTTACTATATAATAAAATTCTATTTATTTTGTGAAAAATATTTTTCGAGAAAACATTTCTCTTTTTCTTGACATTTGGTTCGAAAATTAGCCAACAGTTTTCATAATCCATGGAAAATCTAGACTTAAAGTCAAGAAAATGATTTACGATTTAAAATCATTTTTCAAAATATAACTAAATTTTGATGCTTTGATAATAAAGTCTGCTTTTGCGTATGGGAACTTTAACACTCAATCCTAGGTGCTTGGCGCTCGGGCCTGTGGCATCCTAAAATTTCATGACAACCCTTGGATACGCTATGAACCATGAATAGGTGATGGAAGTGTTATTGATTTTTGTTATGGCCACTAGACTGAAAAATTGTAATAGATTAAGACCGAGCATTTTAATGGACAATTATTTGGTTGAAAATATATCATATGCCCATGAGTGATTAAGGATTTGTATTAAAGGATAAATTGATAGGGAAAATTTTTATTCTTGGCCTTGTACTTTATAAGTTGGATTTTTATTGATTAATGTTGCAAAATTTTATGGCCATGTGAATAATTGAAATTAAGTTATTATAAGTGGAGATTAAGGTGGATTATTAAGAAAAGGTGTGGGCTAATTTCTTAAGGCCCAAAACCCCCCCAAAAACCAGCCCACCATTTCCCCCATTCGGTTGACCAAAGGCCTGGCTCAAGCCCGGCCCATTGAAGGCCCATCATGTGCATGGCAAAAATGCCAAGTGGCAAGAAAGTCTTGCCTAGTGTTGCCCCTTTGTAACCAAGTGTCGCTCCATGCAAAAATGGGAGCATGCAAGGGTTTTATTCAACCCAAAAGGAAAAGGGGAAGTGGGCAGATAGAGAGAAAGGGAGGTGAGTCGAGGGAGAGAGAAAGGGAAATCGAGAGAGGGAGAGGGAGCGTGCGAGAGAAGAAGAGGAGGTTCGTTTGCCGCCGTTCCTTTGCCGCTTTGCCCGCCATTTATCGCTGTTTTGTGCTTAAATTTGAGGCAAGTGAAGTCCTAAAACCTACTCTTTGCATTGCTGTGTGTATGTGTAGTAGATGGTAAGTCTTGGTTGTGGTAGATGGGATGAAATTTCGGAGCTATGGAGAGAGATTCGTTGGTCATGCATGCTGTTTCTGGAAAGACCAGTTTGACCATCTTTGAGTTTGTGTGTTGCATGTGACTTTTTAGTCGGAATCTTGTTTCTATTTCTTCATGAAAGTTGTAGAGAACACCTTGAAGAACAACATACTAAAATTTGAGGCAAAATGAACAAGAAATGGTTAGTAAAATGATTTTTCTTTGGAGAGACTAGATCTGGAATTCGTCGTGATGACCTTCAGTGGTTTCGTGGTCTGTAAAGTAACCTTCTTGTTGAAATTTCACTTTGATTTCTTAATGAAAGTTGTAAAGGACATCCTGAGGTTTAAATTATCAAAAATTTAGAGAAAAAAAATGAGAATAGGTAGGTGAAATCGTGGTCCTTTGGAGATGGTTAGATCTGGAAATTTCGGTACTAGGAACAGAGATTTTAACCGATCATATTTAATTATCTAGGACGAATTTAACTTTTATTTATTCATTAAGTATCTACCTTATGGTCTTTTCTCTCACATATTCTAATTTCATAAATTTTGAGGTTCATTTGGGTATTTAATCGGAAATGTTTCTAAAACTGTGCAATCTGATGTGTTCGGACTTTGTAAGTTGCAATGCGTGGACTATATCGTTTTGGTATGAGGTTATTTTGGAAACGTGTTCTGCATAAAATATCTCACTTCATGTCTTCCCTACAACATATCCAAATTTCGTAATTTTTGAAGTTCATTTTCCTATTTAACTAAAAATGTTTCAAAAACTGTTCAAGTTGAACTGTTAGAATAGTAGTGCTGTGATGTACGGTCTATAAAAAATTATATGGGGATCGTTTGGTGTAGTGTTCTTCATGAAATATCTACCTTTGTGTCTTGACTATCACATGTCCGAATTATATATTTTTTGAAGGTCATTTGGGTATGTAATTAAAATGTTTTCTAAAACTGTGCAAGCTGGATTAGGCGAATTTCAAAAGCTGTAATGCATGGACTATTCTGTTTTGTATGAAATTCTGGTGGTGTTGTGTTCTTCATGAGATATTTGCCTTTAGGTCTCGTCTATAATGTGCCAAGTTTTCAGAATTTATTAATGTCATTTACTAATTTTTTTGGAGTTTTAATTAGAGGAATGCATTCTGATTTATTCGAAAAACTGATGTGTTTTGAAAAATAAATGAAATTCTCCATGTGATGAAATACTTTGAGTGGTTGATTTTGCTACATATGTGATTTCATATGGCATGTTAATTGGCATGAAAATTTGGTTGAGATCCTTGATATTGTTGCATCAAATGCCATGTTGAAATTGAGATACATGTATAAATGTGAATTGAGATGGTAACAAAATTGTCGGAGGTGTGAGCCGACGATGCCCCGGGAGTGTCGGGATGCCCGGAATGTGGGGGTGCCGGATGCCCGGTTGTATTACGATACATGCCCGGATGTCCTCGGGAGTTTCGAGATGCTCGGTGGTATACGGTATGTAATTCCAAGGGGAGTGCCTGGTGGTATGTCGGTACGTAATCCCGAAAGCCTCGGAGGTGTGTGCCGAGGGGATACCTTGTGATGCCAGTTGGGATATGAGATGCCTGGAATGTGGGGGTGCCGGATGCCTGGTTGTATTTTGAATACATGCCCGGAGGTTCCTCATGATGCCTGGTTGGATGCGAGCGATAAATTGTGGGATGCAAACATTGGTCCCTAGAAAGAAAAACTGATGAGATCCTTGTGAAAGATAAGAATTGAAAATGAATCATATGCATGGGTGTATGCATATGGCATGATGCATGATTTGCTTATGAAAATAAATTAATACTATTTGATATTGAAAATGCGATCATGAAGGCATGAATAGATCTCATGGTGATGTATGCTTGATATCATGGATGATATGAATCATGGTAGTATATGCATGATGGCATGGTGATATATGCATGAATGCTTGATAATGAGTGCATGGTGGTATGTGCACATATGGCATGGTGATATATGCATGAATGCTTGATGATGAGTGCATGATGATATATGCACATATGGTATGATGATATATGCATGGCTACAAGGTAAGTTATGCTTGAATGCATGAATGATATGTGCTTTGTTATGATGCCTTGATTGTTCTGTGTGACGCAATGAGTAGTTTGGTGGATCTTTACTGCTGAGTGGTTGTACTCACCCCTTTTGAGGATTAACATTTCAGACTAGATAAGATTCCTCTGTTTGAGGATTAACATTTCAGACTAGATAAGATTCCTCTGTTGCCACTGCCACCAGTAGATGGATCAAGTGGTTGGATATGACCGCGAGGAGGAGGATAGCAAAGGAATGAACTTTTGGACGCCGACACTGATCGATGGACTTTAAGTATACGACTGTTGGAGGAGATGTCGGTTATCTTTTGAAGTATAGCCAAGTATAGAAAACCATGGTATTTTGATATACCGATGAATGATGTCCATCTGGTTTAAGTAAATAAAAGTGTTCGGCTTTTATCTATAAATGTTTAGTTGGTGTGCATCGTTTTCTGAATATAAGAAAGGGAGTTGTTGGATATGCTTCTGTTATATGAATTGCGGAAGGGACCGATAAAAAAAAAAATGTAATGCCCCAGGTTGCATGGACTCGTTGCAAAATTTAATGGTATCAGAGTGGCATGTTATTAGGGAAAGTGAAAGGTAAGCAACCGTGGTGACCCTAACGGATCGGGGGCCGTCGAGGGGTGCCATAGGGCCGGCGACCCCAATGCTAGTCCCTGGCACCTATCCCCAAGTCCATCATAGCCGGGCCATGAACCCCTATACTTGTGGTCGGGTCCTCGATGCCAAGGCTTATGTTCGCAAAGGCCAGGCTTGGGATCCCTGTGCTTATGCATGTATCTCCTGCATCAAAGCTCAAATTTATCAAGGCCAAGGCCGAGGCCTAGGACGGCCAAGAAGACGTGCATGGCCACCGGTTCTTGGTTTCAGCTTATGTTGATACTAGATTGGTGCTTGCACTCTCACTCGGGACCAAAGTGGCCCTACCTGGGTCAAGGTCCATCAAGGTTGGAGCAAGATCCCGGTGTTCATGCTTAAGTAATCATATTGGGTCACATGTCATATTACCATCATATCAAATCACTCTAAATATTCGAGATCATACTGCCACGTCATCATATATCTTTAGCCAAATGAAAAGTACCCCATTATAGTCGATATGTCATTTGATCATAGTCACTACACCGATCTTGGATTCACAGGCAGCTTTTGTCCCAAATAGGTGACCATTAGGGCGAATAGAAGGGGTGCCGTAAGAAAAACGACAACACTCGGCAAATTTTAAGTTGGCGCTTTTACGCAATATGCTTTCTCCAAATTTTTATTTCTGAAAGGAATTGGGGTTGGAAGATCTTGTCAGCACGCAAGCGACGACGTTCTCATTGACCTTGGCTAAATGACGGAATCTACATTTTGCAAATTATTTATAGATGCCACTATTTGGCCGAAAAGTGTTCACGAAACATCTTTTAAAAGATCATCGATGTAGAAATCAACAAAAGATGTAAGGGGTTCTTCGCTGGTTCTTGGACCGGAATGCAAACTAGCTAGAATATTTAAAATACAAAAATTAAAGGGAATCACAGCCAATCATACGAAATTCTACTGGAATGTAATGATGGCAAGAAAATAATATTGGACAATTGGTGTTTATTAACCGATTGGCAGTCCTTTGCTTGAATTGCAATCCTAGTACTTATTACAACTAGTGATGATTAACGATGATTATAAAGAAAGTAAATAACATCTTACGTAGCTTCTAGAATTTAGCAATATATATTGACAATCATAAGCCCACTACTTCCACCATCATGGCGTCATCACTTGCCCCATATTGATAGTTACTTTTCTAGTTTGCAACTCCTATTCCCGATGGTTATAACCCATGTTTCTTTGACCATTGTCACTCGTGACTTTTGAGATTTATGGCTCGGCGATGTGATGATCATGTTGGCTTTATGATAGAATGCGTCATTATGGTTGTACTTGAGATTGTTGGCTTCATGATTTGAACAATTATAATGTTCTTGATTCATTGATCTTCATTTCAATTTTGGTTCTTTTGTCAATTGAACCAAGTCTCACTTATCGACACCCATGACTCAACGCTTAATGCTTTTCTCTTTAGTTGCCTATTGGCAATTTCTTGTCACCTATGTCGATTTTCTATAGTTGCCAACCAAAAGGACTTAGCATATATTACCTCGACTATGTCTTGCTTGATCTTTCTAGTCTAAGTTAATAGTCAAAGACTTGAGTAATTTTTTGTGTCAATAGCCACACCGCTAAAAATGGGAAAGTCAATTGACCTCTTCAATCTAATTTCATAAATTTTCATCATATATGTTAGTACCCTTGTGATGCATGACTATTTTTTCCAAGCCACAAGTTGAGAAGGTCAATCCGCTTGTGCTAGTAATGCGTGATTATTATGTCTATGAATAAGTTCCCGGACCTCTAGAGCTTCAACGATATTACAACGATTCCTAGACGGAATGACTCATTGGAACCTTTGTTTATTGAGTGCACGGCTCTGCTCTTTTAGCAACATTGGAAGGGCATTGTCAAGTTGGTCAAGTCCCCTAATTCTTTTATTTTACAAAAAGGAGAAAAAAAATACCGTAACCTACAATAATTGAACTATTGAGAATATGCGAGAGACCGATTTCGCACCGTTCATACTAAATTAATTATTAATTTCCGCGCGTGCGGTTAAACATTGTTTCCATTGTTCTATATTTCTTTTTTAATTACACAAAAGATGTGACCTCGAGACATTGGAATACCAAAAGACAAAACCCATGTTGAGAGATTTATATATTCATTGAATAATTTATTTTTCATGGTCTGTGCATTCTAGGAGTAAATAAAACAAAACCGCACGTGGAGACCACATGTGGAGACCATTTCACACATTTGGGCAAAAAAAGGGGGAAAACCACGTGTGGAGGCCATTTCCTTGGAAGTAATCTGCTACTTTGTCTGATGCCATTTATATTCTCCACGAAAAAGAATACAAATATCTCATGATTTCTTTTTATCAACCGCTGAAAATATCCTTTTTTTTTTCCCTTTTTGGGACGAAACTTACGTTAATTTAGAAAGAAAAGACCGACGGGTCAACATAAAAAAATCTTTGGTGGGAACGCGAAGATCGGCACGGCAGTGGTTGCGACAGATTGTTAATAATCACCATAAAAATGCGTACCTCTTCAAAAAAAAAAAAAAAAAGGCATTTCTTAGGGGCCGAGCTTAGTAGAGTTGTAAAAGATTATTAAAAGAATTGAAGAGCAGAGAAAATCAGATCTCTCATGCTTTTTTATTTTTTGGTCTTACTCTTCGAGTCAATGCACCTGTGTGTGCGATACTCACGTAAATCCAACTCTAGAGCCGGTACTGTTCAGTCCCATCCCCCTTCCTCCTTCCCCTCTAATCCCTTTATCGGTAGGCCCGCATGCCCGATATCGAATCCCTCATGGCGTCAAGATGGGTCTGGGGAAAAAGTTTCGACACGTGCCGCATTCTCAATGGGTACCGGATCACGACAGGAAGACCTAATTTTTTTCTCTTGACTGGAACATCGGAACCCACGACCTGAATCTTCCTGGTTGCTTCTTTCCTTTCGGTTCTACCGCAATAGAATATACCGGCGAAAGTTCATCCGAGAAAAAAAAAAAACATCATTCATCCTCAGCCCCAAAGTCTCTGTCCCCCCTGTCTCTCTCTCTCTCTCTCTCTGAAGCTCTCGTGAGGCTTTTTTGCTTTTATTACGCCCCATTTTCACGTGCCCTTTATTGAAAAGTGGTTGCTTCTTTCCTTTCGGTTCTACCGCAATAGAATATACCGGCGAAAGTTCATCCGAGAAAAAAAAAAAAAAACATCATTCATCCTCAGCCCCAAAGTCTCTGTCCCCCTGTCTCTCTCTCTCTCTCTCTCTGAAGCTCTCGTGAGGCTTTTTTGCTTTTATTACGCCCCATTTTCACGTGCCCTTTATTGAAAAGTAAGGGTCATCGAGGAGAAAATATTGGGTACATCTTATGTAGCCAGCGTGGCAAACAAGAAGGCACTGGGAGCGCGACACGTGTCCTCGGGGACCCATAATTTCGGGCGCCATTTTGAAAATTTTTGTGTACTGTAGCTCGTGGAGAGAGGTTTTTGTTGCGACTTCTTTCTTTGCGCCTCTCTACCCTCGCTCTCTCTCCCCGACGAAGTCCCTCTCTCTCTCTGCCCTCTCTCTTTCCGACCGGCGACCCACCGCGAGCAACCGACGAACCAGAAGAATACCGGCGAGAGGACCGCGAGCAACCGACCGGCGTGCTACCTCCCTCTCTCTCTGCCCTCCCTCTTTCCGACCGACCGGCGTGCGACCTCCCCCTCTCTCTCTCTGCCCTTCCTCTTTCCGACCGACCGGCGTGCGACCTCCCTCTCTCTCTCTGCCCTCCCTCTTTCCGACCGGCGAACCACCGCACCACCCCTCCGGCTCCGGATCTGCCCCGACTCGTCCGTCCCCTGTTCTTTCTCTCCCGTTGCGTCTCTGTCTGCCCTCCCTCTCTTCGCGGCGAACTAGCGCGTGACCGGCGAACCACTGGCCTGAACATTGATAATGTTTAGTTTTTTCATCAGTTATTAATAAAATCTTCTGTTCCTTATTCTTTTTCAGCAAACAAGTTCTGGGGATACCACTGGCATGAACACTGGAACTTCTTCGGACATTGGAAATGCAGGTTTACTTGGGTGAGTTCATTCTTCTTTAGCAGTGCATTGTGCTTACATGGCAAATTATTGTGGTTGGAAAGTAAAATGAAACGGCTTGGAGGCTCTCTTTGTCACTTTGATGGAAAAAGTTCATTCTTTGTGATGCATATTAGTATTTCTGCCTTGCACATCATACCATGCAGAAAAAGCGAAAATAATCCCAGCAGCAATCTAGGAAACAGATGTCTGTAGATGAAATGGAAACAAGCAGTTTATTATCGTTTCAACAGTTCGAAATTAATTTTTCCCTGCAACCAGTCAAGGTTGATATAAATCCTTACACCGAAAAAAATAACAGATCGCCTGACCATGTCATCAATGCTTGTCTTTATTGATCATTCATGTGTGACACTAAGCCCCTGTTATACCTAAATTCTTTCAACATCGGACTAGAATACTTCCAACTTATGTGATATTTATTTGACATTGTTTAAAATTTGGAAGATCTGATATTTGGATGAAGTTTTTCCTACTCCTGAGTTTGTGCTCTGCTTTATTGATTTTGCATGCGTGGGTCTATGTGCTGGCGCAAATGTGTCATAGACAGCTGATATCTCAATACGCATGACATGAATATCTCATTTTGGGGTTCACAACTTCTGGATAAATTTTTAAAATTGAAATTCTGCCACTTTCTTCCTTTAGGGTAGTTTCTGCAATGTTTTGTGGCTTTCGTTTTGTGGCAAGGTTAATCTTTTCTTATTGTGATTCATATGGGGGAAGACTGATTTGAGGATTCAGCTGGTAACCATTCTCTGATGAGATGTCTGACTTTGAGTTTTGGTTTTTATAGACAGTAGAATCTGTTGAGGCTCCCAAGAGGCCTACGCAAGTTCCTGATGCCATTAAGCATGGGGGATTTATTGCTTATGAGCGCGAAGATGTTAAATATAGGGACCTAATGTTCGGATGAACGATTGGAAGGAAGTCATGGAGGAGTCCAAACCAGGTCCCCTGTTAAAAACTCAGTCTGCCCGGTGCATGGACTGTGGCACTCCATTCTGCCATCAGGTAAGAGTTGTAATGATTTTATTTTATAATTGTGTCTGTGCGTATGTACGTATGTATTCTAGATGAATTTTATTGTTTATCTGTTCCTTTGGCTTTACTATGCAGGAAAACTCTGGATGTCCTCTTGGAAACAAAATACCTGAGTTCAATGAGCTGGTATACCAAAATAGGTGGCAGGAAGCACTAGATCGACTGTTGGAGACAAATAATTTCCCCCGAGTTTACAGGCCGTGTGTGTCTTGCACCGTGTGAAGGCTCTTGTGTTCTTGGTATCATTGAGAATCCTGTTTCCATCAAATATTGAATGCTTGATCATAGACAAGGCCTTTTGAAGAGGGTGGATGGTGCCCCGGCCACCCCAGAAGAGAACAGGGTATGCTGTCTCTTTATTCAACAACATTAACCAGTCAATTATATCTGTGCTTTGCTTACTATGCTCTTGGAGAATATGATTGGTAGGCGTTGCTTGAAAAGCTATGTCAAGGCTGTCCATTATGTTCCCTAGAGATGTTTCTTTTCTCTGGGGTTCCTGTTCAAGTTACATCCCTCCTTTCCTTAATTCACAATGCTTAAGAATTAGCCTGGTTTTCCATTGAGTCTTTTGGCTTAAACCAGTCAGATTTCAGGGTTGGTTGTGACAAAAGATGTTGCCTATTCTAAAGTTAATATCATCAATTTCTTTATGCGCTCAGGAAAAAAGTTGCGATTGTGGGAAGTGGACCAGCTGGATTGGCTGCAGCTGACCAGCTGAACAGGATGGGCCATTTTGTGACAGTGTATGAGCGTGGCGATCAAATTGGGGGCCTAATGAAGTATGGTGTGCCAAACATGAAGACTGACAAAGTGGATGTAGTTCAACGGCGAGTTAACTTGATGGCTTAGGAAGGTGTCAATTTTGTGGTGAATGCCAGCGTTGGGAAGGATTCATCATACTCTCTTGATAGGCTCCAAAGGAAAATGATGCTATTGTTTTAGCTGTTGGCGCCACAAAACCAAGGTAAGTTCATTGTGACTTAACTTTGGGGACATGTTGTAGGAGTTTTTGCACCATGTTCTGGTTGATGAGAAAAGCGATATTTATGCTTGTGGATTGAATTTTCCTTCTTGCAGGGACCTTCCTGTACCTGGACGCGAATTGTCAGGTGTTCATTTTGCCATGGAGTTCCTTCATGCAAACACAAAGAGCTTGCTTGACAGCAATCTCAAGGATGGTAACTACATATCTGCAAAGGGAAAGAAGGTAGTGGTCATTTGTGGAGGTGACACTGGCACGGATTGCATAGGAACATCTATCAGGCATGGCTGCTGTAGAATTGTAAACTTGGAGTTGCTTTCTAAGCCACTGGAGAAGAGGGCTCCAGGCAACCCTTGGCCACAGGTACAAATATTACATAAGTTACCTTTTCTCTTGACAACCACAGGAGTACTCTTGCTTATTCCATTATCGTTTATTTTATAGCATGCGCAGTGTAATATTTGCTCACCGTTCTTTTCCTCTGTTCAATGCTGTTTATAGTGGCCTCGCGTCTACCATGTTGATTATGGCCACCAGGAAGCTGCAGCTAAGTTTGGGAAAGACCCAAGGTCTTATGAAGTGCTAACTAAGCAGTTTATTGGTGATGAAAATGGGGTCGTTAAAGGGCTTGAAGTAGTGCGTGTTAGGTGGGAGAAGGATGCTAGTGGGAAGTTTCAGTTCAAAGAAATTGAGGATCTGAGGAAATCATTGAGGCTGATCTGGTTTTACTGGCCATGGGATTCCTTGGTCTAGAATCGGTGAGTATTTGAACCGTTCTCTCATATTTGTCAAATAGTTGGAGCTGTGCTAAGAAAGGATTTGGCATGGGAAAGTCAAATTTGCATGTAAATTAGTTGTTTTTCTTTCCGTCGTAACTGTATAACTTGGTTATTCAGTGTATGTGCTAAAGTAAATTTGATTGGCATGTGGGCCTTTAGAGGCTTACTATTGCCCTAGGAAACCTTATATAATATGGAAAAGTCGAACTGGTTAAAAATGAAGAATGTGAAGATACCTTTTAACCCATACTTATGTTTATGTGCATAGGGCTAGTGCCGGGTGGATGTAAATCTGTTCTCTTTTTCTGGACAGTTTATTGACAGCATTTGTGCCTGTTGTTTTTGCTGGTTTGCCCTTTCCAGACTATTGTAGACAAGTTGGGTCTAGAGAGAGATGGCAGGTCAAACTTCAAGGCTGACTATGGCCGGTTTGCGACCAATGTGGAGGGAGTTTTTGCTGCTGGGGATTGCTGATGTGGTCAGTCTCTGGTGGTGTGGGCCATCTCCGAGGAAGGCAAGCTGCGGTGCAGGTCGATAGATTCCTCATGCCAAAGGAGGAGGATCTCACCGTCGACCCTGAGGCATATATCTTCTTTCAAATTATTCAATGCGGCATGAATTGCTAATTGTATCATGCTCGCCTGTGGGGGGAGCCATCTTCAAGTCCTTATTGTTCTTTTATTAATGTAACAAGATTCTCATTGCCACCCAAAGTCACTTTTCATCATTGAGGCAATACTTTCGTTCGGGAAGAAGGTGGGTGTAAAATAGAAAAAGCAGAGAATGTCATTTTTGTCATGTCCTTTCCACAGTTGCTCGTGTTGGAAAATAGGCATCTCGAAGCTTTGATTCGTCTGTTGTTATTTATTGTGCAGTATTGGAAAATAGGCATCTCGAAGCTTTGATTCGTTTGTTGTTATTTATTGTGCAGTATTTTGTTGTTTGATCACAAGAATGTAGCACTTTTGAACTTAATTCAACACTTAAAGGTTGAATACAGAACAAGCTCATTGGTCAAGCTTAAGTCGATGCCTTTATTACTGTTCCCACAATTCTCTTGCAAATTGTCTCTTGCAAATTGTCAACAGGTCTCTCATCAACGCAAGGCTCTACGGAAAGCATTTCCCGCACGTCAATTAATTCTCTCTCACACTATTGATAATTGAAACACACTATTGGTAATTGAAACGTGATGTTGTGTTCTTTGTATATCGTCAAATTCAGAGTCGACGGGGTTGAATTATTGCCACTTTTCGATTTTATACTAAGTAGCAATCCCTTGGAGCCGCAGGTTTGCCAAGATTGGTAGGGCAGCGAGAGCTTTGCCTAGCAAGGTAACCGGCCACAGTTTGGATCAGAAATAAAATCAACATCTGACGACGTCATTTAATACAAAGCTTTGTTCTGTCAAAGAAAGCTGAAGGTACTCGAACCTGAAATTGAAACATCATAGTCCAAACATGAAATTGTTATTCATTCAAACCGACAATCCAATAAGCAAAAAGCTTTCCTTATGTTAGGTACTCCAAGAGATTTATGCACACGCAAAGTAGCCCCGTGAAAAACATTGCGTCTCAATCAGCATTATATTGGACAAATTGGCCATCTTTCTTGGTTCGACTCTTGCCAACTCATCTTCTCATGAAAGGCAATACTCACATTATCAAAACATGCCAATACCTTCTTCAGAAACACATAGAACTCCAAAAGAAAAGTAAACCCCTCGAATATCTTTGCGAGTGCATGTAGAACCAACCTTGGTAACAAGAACTTCCTTGAAGAATTCTTCTGAAGAAATCGTATGAGCAAAAGAAAAAAACATAAACTAAACCATTCAATCGCAGTATACATCTAACCAAAAAAAAAAAAAAATCGTAGTATACAAAATAGTCATCTTTATCCACTCTTTCTGTAGATGATCCATAGCAAAAGACCTCGTATTTCTTCTTGTCAAATATTTGGTTACGCCTCTTCATCGTCCTCAACCATAATCCTCTTGCACGCTTCATAGCACATGAACATCAGGTAGGGAAAACCTTAAAGACAATCGACACGAACATCGGGTAAGGAAAACCATAATAGATACATTAGCTATTTAGATTACATGGATGCGGGATAGATTGTAAATATTGTAACGTAGGAGCCAATCCATGTGACCTCCTGAATGATCAAGTCATTGGCAATATTTTTATATATCAAGATGATAACAAGTACAATTTTCCTACCATTACTACCAATTCAGTACACAAGAAGGTGATGGTCTCAAAAGTTCATTACTTGATAGGTTTCACATGCACCGAGAGATTTGTATTGCCAAACCTACCTAACACTTTACATCAGTTTCAACGCCACCGAGTCATTATCATTTCCAACTGAGCTATGAGAACTAAGAAAAATGTTTAGCCTACATGTAAACAGCTGCATTAAAGGGGACACAAATGATCATTAAAGATGTCCATGCATCAAGAAGGCCCTGGTTTCTAAAAGTATTAAGGAAGCAGAATATGAGAAACAAGATGTACAGATAAAAGAGTTCAGGAAGTCACTAGCCCGATGGAATTTACATATTCAGAGTGTGATAGGAAACACTACTGCTAAACAAATCGGGCAACGTTCTGCACATAGAAGAATAAGAAAAAGGCAAGTTCAATTTAAGATACCAAGAAAGTATTCTGCCTGTAGTATCTGTTATTTTGCAGTAAAACATGGCAAAAGCAGTTCACATGCATAAAGAATCGACAGAAAATGTCCTCTGGAATGACTATGCTAGTTATATTACAAAGGGAGAAAAAATGAGAATCAACAAATTGGTATTCAAGAAAAGGAGGAAGTGATTCAAGTCAATCTCCCAGCAGTTTGCATAGTTTTCAATAATCTCCCAGGAAACAGGGGGAAGGAGACTTTTCACAATGGACTACCGAAAAATAAAAACAGAGGCTTTTCGCTGTCTTCTCCTCCCTCAAGAACAGCCAGGTGATTTTTTGCCCGTGAAGAAGGCAATTATACCAGGCCTCTAAGCATTTTGCATCAATACATGGCCAATGAGACCGAGAAGGAGTATATCAAACTGCGTTTGTTACTTTAATGGAAAACAATCTAATATGTGACTGATTCCTTCCCACCAAAATCACTGTATTCCCCTGTGACTTTTACCTGAACCAAAGCACTGGCGGGATCTTGATGCGAGCGGAACTGGAGATCAACAGGCTGGCGGGTGTGAGACGGTCGGGCACCAACGTTCCAGCGTACAAGACAAGCCGGTGTCGGATCTGGAGCTGGAGGGGACGCGGTAGTTCGCCGGTCACGCGGTGGTTCGCCGCGAAGAGAGGAGGGCAGACAGAGAAGAGCGGGATCGTGATGCGAGCGGAACTGGAGATCAACAGGCCGGCGGGTGTGAGGCGGTCGGGCACCAACGTTCCAGCGTACAAGACAAGCCGGTGTCGGATCTGGAGCTGGAGGGGGGGCGCGGTGGTTCGCCGCGAAGAGAGGGAGGGCAGACAGAGAAGAGCAGGGGACGGACGAGTCGGGGCCAGATCCGGAGCCGGAGGGGGTGGCGCGGTGGTTCGCCGGTCGGAAAAAGCGAGGGAGGGCAGAGAGAGGGAGGTTGCTCGCAGTCGTCTCGCCGGTATCCTCCTCGTTCGTCGGTTGCTCGCAGTGGTTCGCCGGCCGGAAAGAGGGAGGGCAGAGAGGAAGGTCGCACGCCGGTCGGTTGCTCGCGGTCGTCTCGCCGGTATCCTGGTTTGTCGGTTGCTCGCGGTGGTTCGCCGGTCGGAAAAAGCGAGGGCAGAGAGAGAGTTCCTCGGGAGTTCGTTCGGGGAGAGAGAGCGAGTGTAGAGAGAGACGAAAGAAAGAACTGAAAACCCTAGCTACAGTACAGAAACATTTTCAAAATGGCGCCTGACCTTATGGGTCCCACGAGGACACGTGTCGCGCTGCTACCGCCTTCTTGTTTGCCACGCTGGCTACATAAGACGTACCCAATATTTTCTCGGTCAGAGGTCATCGAGGAGAGAGAGGGTGTCACAGTCACTTCTCCATTCTTTTGAGGAGAGAAGTACCACTTCTCTCCTCCCCTCCCCTCCCCCAATAAGGGGCTAATCAGATCACACACTCGTCCGCCCTGCTTATTAAGTAAAGGAGTCGTTCCCAAGCGGATCGAGTTCGCGTGGATGAGGAATTTTACTTGAGTCAACTCGTTGCACCCTTGAATATCTCATCACAGGACTGGCGCAAAAACATACACTATGGGGCAAATGCAGTGAAAAATCGAAAATTTCGTGGAATCTATGTCGAAATAGTTACATTATTGTAGAATTCTATGGCTCAGTATCTTAACAAATATACCCAGGGCACGCTTCAGGAAGGCCTATACATTTTTGTGGTCGTGCCATGGAATTGAGCTGTCATGTTCCTGGGCACTTCCACGAAGAAACGGAAAAATGTAAAAAGGAAAGAGACACACTCACACTCATGGAGAAAATATTGGGTAGACCTCGTGCTCCAGCGTGGCAAACAAGAAGGTGGTAGAGCTCGTGCTCCAGCGTGGTAGAGCTCACGCTGAGAAAATATTTTTACACACTTATGGAGTCCAATGGGGTGGCGGTCTGCTGCTCGCTTTGAAGTGGACCAGCATAGCCTCTTCTCTCCCCTTATATTTACATCCCACGACGCTCTCCCTCCCCCACCCCCACGTCTTCTTCATCTTCTCCTTCTTCCACGCCCAGAGATCTCCAGGAAAACCTTCACTTTCACTCGCGAAGAATGAGAGATATGAAGGAGGCTTGGACCTCTCTGGCCTCCCTCCTGGGCACCCTGGCCTTCTGCCAAACCCTCCTCCAAACGGTGCTGCCGCCGGAGCTGCGCTTCGCCACTCTCAGGTTCCTGCAGCGGGCCCTCGGCTTCTCCTCCTCCTCCTACTGCTACTTCGAAAACACCGAGGCCGACGGCGTGAACACCAACGAGCTCTACTACGCCGTCCGACTCTACCTCAGCTCCTTCCTTTCCGCCTCCTGTAGCCGCCTCTCCCTCAGTCGCGCCCCCAACTGCAGCTCCACCACCTTCGCCCTCTCCAACAACGACTGCATCACTGACGTCTTTGACGGCATTTCCGTCCAGTGGGTGCATGCGGTGACGCAAAGCCAGTCCCAGCCATCCTCGCGGGGCGAGAAGCGCTTCTTCACGCTTCGGTTCAGGAAGTGCGACAGGGACCATATCCTCGACTCCTACCTGGACTACATCATGGACAAGGCCAACGACATCCGCCGTAAGAACCGAGTACGCCTCCTCTACACTAATTCGCATGGCGGGTGGAAACCGGTGCCGTTCAAGCACCCAAGCACCTTCGACACATTGGCCATGGACCCGGAGAGGAAGAGGGACATCATGGACGACCTCCGTGACTTCGTGGCCGGGAAGGCCTTCTACCAGCGGACAGGCCGGGCCTGGAAGCGGGGCTACCTGCTCTATGGCCCGCCCGGGACGGGGAAATCGAGCATGATCGCCGCCATGGCCAATTTTCTCAGCTATGACATTTACGACCTCGAGCTGACCAAGGTGTGCTCCAACTCCGAGCTCCGAGAGCTCCTCATGAAGACCAGCTCCAAGTCCATCATCGTCATCGAGGACATCGACTGCTCAGCCGATCTGCCCAACCGGTCGAAGGCGCCCCCACACCCTGCGCGTCGGAGCTGCTCCAACCCTGGCGCCCCTGATGCCCCGTCGGGTGGCAAGGACAGGAACAACAACACGATCACCCTCTCCGGACTGCTCAACTTCACCGACGGCCTGTGGTCGTGCAGCGGGAGCGAGAGGATCTTCGTGTTCACCACCAACCACATTGACAAGCTCGACCCAGCGTTGCTCCGGAGCGGCCGGATGGACATGCACATCTACTTGAGCTATTGCTCGTACCCGGCGCTCAAGATCCTGCTCCAGAACTACCTGGGCAGTGAGGCCGAGGACCTCGGGCAGGCGGCGGTGAGTGAGCTCCGAGAGGTGGTCAAGAAGGCCAAGATGACGCCGGCCGACATAAGCGAAGTTCTGATCAAGAACCGGAGGAATAAGGAGAAAGCACTGAGCGAGTTGCTAGAGGCGTTGAAGGCGAGAGCGGAGAGGAACGAGAAGTGCGGGGGGTTGAGAGATGAGCGCGAGATGAACGGGGAGGAGGAGATGGGGAAGAGGAGCAAGAGAAGAGGGCTTTGGAGAGCCCCAAAGATGGGAGAGACGGTGACACCGTTTCTTGCAAGAAAGTGGAGGATGCTGAAGCGGAGTAGGCAAAATGAGAGGGAAAACTTGAATTTGAAGGGTTCCGAAAGGTCATGAGAGTTCAACATGTTGGTTTCTTATAAAGGGTTTGAATGTTGGGGTTGTCCAATTTAAAATCTGTTTTGCTGATGGTATGGTGGTCAAATAACAAATCCTGGTCGTATATCGAAAAATCGGGTTTGATGTTTTCTTCTCTCTCTCCAAGGAGAATTGTTGCTTGGGGACTTGATTTGGGAGCTGTTGTTTTAACCGTTGTCTCATTAATCTGGAGTGTAACGGTGTTCGCTCCGTGCATATCCAAAATTGGCGCTTGCTGGGTCGCTTTTAATCCATTCTCATATCCTTGGTATCGTTGTCTATCAATGCGTGTTTTTGATTAGTTTTACTTAGTGATATAACTTTTTGTTGATACTTCTCTTTAGTCAAGAATTAGACTTCGATTTAACTCCTGGCGTTCATGTCCTGAGGCTCAATAATGAGGCCCTATATAATTTTTGCCCAACTCTTATCAGGTTTACTTTCTCTCACTTTACCTTTATTGTCTTGATTGTGGTTGTTTACTTATCTTATTGCATATCCATGCATGAACATCGTTTAGTGACATAGGATAATAAAATGGGAAAGATCGTGTGAATATCATTTTCGAAAGATTGAGAATCAATATCAAAAGATCGTTAATTAGATAACTAGCATAACCAAGTCTTTGAATTTGGAATCTCTGGTTTGTAAAAAGTGAATTATCTCTTCATATTTCACTTGACTCCTAAGCGGTCTTAAATTAGCGGTCTTAAATGGGTTAGCGGTGGCTCTTAGTACTATGAACTTTTTTATATTGATGATGTCGAACGCTGATGGGAGGATACAACTTACATTCCCCTAGGTTGGGGGGATCCTGCCGCTTTGCTAATTTGTGTTCGTGTGATTGGTGCAACGATACAAAATGGTCATTGTCGAAAAGAATGTCGTGGACTGATGCATGAACTGGTGTGCATTGGCTTGAAAGTTTTGATTTGACATCGGTAGGACACGTATGGGAAAGAGTTGGGCTTTGCTCGTCTTACGCGTTAACTGTACTGTGGTGTTGGTATAACTGTTTTACGCAGAAATGCATCAAAGCTTTCCCAAAGTTGTTAGCCTTCTTTCAGAGGCAGATGATCTGAAAACAAATGAGGAAAGACCCATGGACTAAAATTCAGCTTTCATGTGCAATCCATTGATTTTGTCTTCATGGTGGTGGAGAAGCATTTGTAGACTCTGAGTCTAGTCTTAGAACATCCCTCATATGTACTTGGCCTTCACTTAAGTCCAATGTTTCTAGCATCAAGTTGGAATCCTAGATGTAGATGGACCAACAACTGCATGAACATCGTTACTTCGAGGCATCTATACAACATATTTGTGTCCTTGATAAAGAAGACACCCAGAAACTTTCAGCGGCTTGCAAAGCTTCGAGTCTCTATTCCTTCTTTTACTTTTTTTCTCTTTAAACCTCGCACATGGATAGTTGGTTGTGACAATTTTTTAACTTATCAAATCATAAACTTATATTCATTTTAAAGAAATTATTTACAAACTAGCTTCATATACCTTTTTATTTTTATATATTTTTTTTTTGGTTTTAAGAATGGCTTCACCTTACGCAAAAGAAATACTTTCAATTAGATAGTTTGAAATATAACTTCTATTCAAAAGCCAAAAGGAGACTTATTCTATATTAAGAGAAATAGGTGAGTGGAGAAAATTGGGTCCCTTTTGCTTACAAATTGAACTTTTCCCAGAAATGTGGGCTTAAGTGGGGTTGGAATAGCTTGTCAGGATGCAATTGACGATGTTGTGATTGAACTTTGCCCAATGAAATAGAAACTACATATTGCAAAATCGAAGATCTCCCACTCCTCCCGTTTATTAATTATATAGGCCTCGATGATATAAATGTGAAATTCATTAAACCTCCTCCACCTAATTTCGTAAGACTTTCATCCCGGATGTCAGTAGGTTAGTGATGCATGACTATACTTTCCAACTTACTAGCTTATAGGAGATCGAACCCGCTCACAACACTAACGAGCGATTATTGTGCTGATGAATAAGTCCCTTGACCTCTAGTGCTTTGATGATACGGCCCTTTTAACAGCGTTCAAAGGGCATTGTTCAGTTGGTTTCATCTCCCAACTCTTTTATTCTATATAAAAATAAAAGAAAAAAAAGTATCATGTACTTCAATAATTGAACTATCGCTATGGTGTGATAGACGGATTTCGCACCATTTATCCTTATTAATTGTCGCTCGTGCAGTCAAACATTCTTCCATTTTTTCTTTCTTTCTTATAGCACGAAAGATGTGACTGTGGAAATATCGTAATACCAAATGATGATCCCGTATCAAGTTAATCATTGAATAATATATTTTTGCCAGTATGCACATTCACTTATCCCAAAGAAACAAAGCAAAAGCAGAATGGGGGAGGGGTTGAGCGTGTCTGGTTCTCATCGTCTCCTCTCATCGCCACTTAGTACCTTTTAAGCATGCATGGGACGCACCGGCCATCTCTCACCTCACTTGCCTTTTATTTTACTTTTATTATAAAGGACTAATCACACAAAAAGCTCTAAACTAGTATATTTATAACAAATTTATTTCAAACTAATTTTTTTATCACAAAAAACTTAAATTGGTATACTTATGATAAATTCACCAATTGAACAACTTGACATGATTGGGACAACACGAGCGCCGGCTCCTTGCATTGCTTGTTTTAGCCAATTGAAAGTCTACTGGTATTGATCTATCCACTCGCAAAGCATATTGTTTTTCAACATATCTGTGAGTGGCATGGTAATGCTTGAATAATTATGAATGACTTGCCGGTAGTGGTTGGCAAGACCAAGGAATGATCTTATCTCTATGACCCTAATCGGCAACTCTCAATCCACGATGGCTCGTATATTGGCTGAGTTCATCTGCACCTGTCCACCCCCAATGATGTACCCTAGGAATAGCACTTCCCACTATGCGAAGGTGCACTTCTCATGCTTAATTTCTATGTCCTTAGCCATGCTGCATGTTAGGATTTCTTTGGAGTTCACCCACTTGAGCCACCTAGCTCCTTTCTCGACTCAAAAGTTGACTTTCTTTGCGGCCTCTTCCGACATGAATAGATCGGATGCCCCAGTATCCATGAGTGCACTCATTGTGGTTCCTCCAATTGTCTCATCCAAGAACATGAGTCTTTTGGGCTTGTTCACCTTATTGTACTTGATTGAGCTTAGGATTTGCAACGAACCTTGTCATGCCTCCTCTTGCTTTTCCTCATGAACCTTGACAAGCACTACAAGCTTGCTTGGGGTTGGCATTCACAAGCCATCTGCGCACTGTTGCATCAAAAACACTTGGAGGTTGGGCACTCCTTATGTCCTCCATCGCTCGACTTCGCCTTTGTCTTAGAAGGGGCCACTAGTGGCTTGCTTTCACTTAGGTAGTGGAACTCATTGCAATCTCCCCCACCAATGACCTCGTCCCTTGATCGGGAGTCCAATTTGCTACCGGAAGGTGCTTTGTACTCCACAAGGGCCTCAGCCATGGACATGGCCATAGAGGGATCCTCGCACTGTGTCGCTTCAACTCTTGTTTCACCTATAATTTGGGGCCACCCACGAATTGCTAGTAAGCCTTCGTGTCATTTGTGGACGAGATTTGAAGTAGCAACTCCAAGAATTTCTTCACATACTCCCAAAGTTCTCCCTTTTGCTCTAGGCAACATAGTTCCTCCTGAGCTTCCTTTTCCGCATAGGTGGGGTAGTATTATCGCCAAAATTCTTTAATGAACATTTCCTAGGTTGTGATAGGTTCACTACTCCTATCATTGGACCTATGACACCACTACAACAAAGCATTATCGATCAAGTACATAGTTGCAATACTTACCCATAGTGCACTATTGGTAAGCCCCCGTGGATTTTAAGTATAGTTCCATGTATCACAGGAAGTTGTCCACATCCTTGGCCACCCATGAGCCCTTGAACTCCTTCAGCTTTAGGGTGTCCACTTGTGGACTAGTTTGCAAGGTGACCACCCCGTTCATGCATGCTACTTTTACCTTGGTGACCTTTGTCTAAAGCTCAGCCATTTCCACACGCATGGTCTCTACCAAGGCCTCCAAGGCATCGTCCCCTTGCTTGAGTTCTTCGGTTATGTTGGTCAGGCTTCCCAGCGTCTCCCCTTAGAGTTCTCCCAATCCATATCTATGCCCTTGCACTTCAGCCTTGAGCTCCCCCATTTCGGTTTCACCTCCTTCGATGGTCACGAAAGGTTCCTCAACCATTCCTTGGAGGTTCGCGACGACGTTCTCCATCTTCACCATGCAAGTCTCCAAGTCACCTAGCACGTCCCTCGAACTCAATCTACCATGGCCCTTCTTTGCTTGGATGGCTAGATTCTCGGTGGCTCTCCCATGATCCTCACCGGCCTTTCCATCTCAGTGCTCCTCACCATGGATGGTCGATAAGCCAGAACATGGGCCCACTGTGCCTTGGAACAACCTGGCTCTAATACCATTTGTCATGGATCAATCAATCCAGCCCTTCCTTACATGTGCGGCCTTAGGAACTTTTCCCAAGTCAATCTCACTCACTCACACTCATGAGAACCATAGAGAATAATTCTAGAGAGAGAAGCTCTGGAGATTATATTTACTTGTGAGATGGATACGAATGAGAGAAATGAGGCCCTAACCGTAGTTGTATATCTCTCATCAATCTGACGGTAGATATTGCATCTCCTCATTAACTTAACTGCCCTTGTTTATTACAATAGTGTACATTCACAATATTGCCTGCCCCCAAGATTATTCTAGAATACGTAAGAAAACCTTAGGACTTGGGAGATTCGAGGGTTGCTCGTTAATGGATCAGTCATGATCCATCATTCAAAAGCCCACTTCGGTCATGTCATTTCTCTGAGCAATGACATGGTGATGGACAGAGGACTGAAACGATAGTGAGGTGGTAGTGGAAAGCGATTCACGGGTTTGAGTTGACAATGAGTCTAAGTTGAGTATGTTCGTTGTGGTCCTAGTGGGGTGAATGGAGGAAGAATAAAGGAAAGAAAATAGGGAAAAAGAAATAGAAGGAAAAAGTAAAAACTTACAATTGAAACGTGTTGCATGGTGAATGGACTATTGCATAAGTGACATGGCATTGTAGTTGTATGTAATATTTTCTCGCCCCAACAATACACCCCACCAATAAAACGTTGATAAAAAGTAATCTCATATATGTTTTACACAAAAATAACATTTACATATATATAAATAAATATATATATATATATTTTTGCATATTTAGGGATGTGATATTAAGATCATATTGCCCCCATTGGTAGACTTGAATGGTGCGTGTGTCACGGCCCGAAAGTTAGCATGTCCAAGAGGTTTCCATGGCACGGGCGTGACACGTGATGACCTTCAACCTATGTTCCCGAGATGTACAGTATTCTCCTAGGGGCGGGTGATACCGTATTTGTACGCATACATTATAAATGCGAGTAGCTGGTAGTTGGCCATAAATGCATATAGCTAGTAGTTGGCTATGAATGCAAGTGGTTGGTAGATGGGGAGGTGCAATCTCCACCGTTAGATCTAAGGGAGATCCACGGTTAGGGTTTGCCTTATACTTGTATATAAAGGGGTGTCCTCCCTCATTGTATTCTCATTCACAACATATATGAAAATCCAGAGCTTCTCTCTCATCAAGTGTTTATCTCTCTAGAAGTTCGTTGTGAGTCGAGTGTGAGAAAGGCTGCTTAGGGTGAAACCTTAAGGCCGCACGGGTGAATCGAGAGTTGATCGAGAGTTGATCGATCGGCCCGTGACAAGTGGTATCAGAGCTGATTTGCGATCCAAGCGCAAGTGCAATGGCTGATCCACGATCTGATGAGGCGCTAGTCCTGGGTGATGACTGCGCTGATCGTGGGCGAAACGCCGAGAAGAGCGGCGTCAAGGGGAAGAAGAACCGTGGTGGTTCAAAGGAGCCTATGGGGGATCTTGCACAACGGATGGTGAAGCTAGAGTTGTTCGTCTCCGATGTCCAAGGATCGGTCGATGACCTGACCCAGACCGTGGACGGAGTTGACGCCGGAAGGGAGGAGCTAGTTGCGGAAGTGCAAGAACTCAAGACCGGCATGGGAGAACTCCGCCACGAGTTGCTGGGGACCCTACAGGAGGAACTAGCCCAACGGTACGAACCCTTTGAGGCTGCAATGGCGGCCATGCGCGCGGAGATTGCGAAGCTTACGGGTAAGCTCGCCGAGGCACAAGCTGCACGCGTGAACGGTGTCATCACGGTGCAAGGTCCACGGGTGGACACGCCGAAGCCAAAGGAATTCCGGGGCTCGCGGGTGGCCAAGGACGTGGACAACTTTCTATGGTACATGGAGCGTTACTTCCAGGCCATGGGAATCAACGACGACCAAACCCGGGTAAACACTGCATCTATGTACTTAGCGGATAGTGCTTTGTTGTGGTGGCGTCGTCGGTCGGATGATAGGTGCGGGAATCCTATCGCGACCTGGGTAGGCTTCGTCGAAGAATTCCGACGAAACTACTTTCCCGCTTATGCGGAGGAGGAAGCTCGTGACGAGCTGAAGCGTCTCGAGCAAAAGGGTGGTGTGCGCGACTACATCAAGTAGTTCTCGGAGTTGCTACTCCAAATCCCCTCGATGAATGAAGTCGAAGCATTTCACCAGTTCATGGGCGGTCTCAAGCCATGGACAAAACAAGAGTTGAAGCGGTACAACGTGGGAGATCTCACTACGGCCATGGCCCAGTAGCCGAGTCGCTCGTGGAGTACAAGGCGTCGCCTTCCACATCCCGACCGGACACCCGTCCAAGGGACAAAGGCAGTGGGGGAGATCGGGGTAGATTCAACAATCGCCCAACCGGAGCTAGACCGCCGAATGGTCCTCATCCTCACCGGGCAGTCTTTGGACAAAATGGAGGTGGGCAAAGGAAGGTACGTTCATATAATCGCTTCTTCTGCGACGGCCCACACATGGCGCGGGATTGCCCGAACAAAGCCAAGTTGGCCGCTCTTTGCAAAGAAGACGAGCCTAGGGAGGAAGCATGGTTGGGATCACTGCGACTCCTTAGCACAATCAAGGCCAAGAAGGCAAAGGAGCCTAAGGGCTTGATGTTCGCGGACGTGAAGATCGGAGTGACCACGATGAGTGCGCTCGTGGACACGGGAGCATCCGACATCTTCATCTTGGAAGAAGCCGCGAAGAAGCTTAACCTACGGGTTGAGAAGGGAGCCAGCTGGCTCAAAACCGTGAACTCAAAGGAAGTCCCTGCGATCGGGGTTGCAAGGGACGTGGAGCTACAACTCGGTTCATGGAGAGGCAAGGAGACTCTAGAGGTAATTCCACTTGACGACTACGATATTGTCATTGGAATTAAATTCCTAGATAGGATCCATGCTGTTGTAGTTCCCTTTGCGGAATGTATATGCGTGTTGGACAAGGGTAGCCAATGCGTGATTCCGGTCCATCGTGAGTCGGAGCGTGATCGAAAGATGATCTCGGCCATACGACTCACAAAAGGGAACAAGGAAGGGAGAGGTGACCTTCCTGGCAACCTTGAAGATCGAGGACGACAAGGGCGAAGGGAAAGAAGTTCCGACAGAAGCAACCCAAGTCCTCGACTCGTTCAAGGATGTTATGCCTTCGGAGCTGCCGAAGAAGTTGCCACCCAAGAGGGAGGTGGATCACCGGATCGAGCTTGTGCCTGACGCTCGACCGCCTGCCATGGCACCTTACTGTATGGCGCCGCCCGAGTTAGAAGAGTTGAGGAGGCAACTCAAAGAGCTGCTCGATGCGGGCTACATACGGCCGTCAAAGGCCCCGTTCGGTGTGCTGGTCCTATTCCATAAGAAGCATGATGGGTCACTCCGGATGTGCATCGACTACGGTCTTGAACAAGGCGACCATGAAGAACAAGTACCCGATCCCGCTCATTGCGGATCTCTTTGATCAACTTGGGGGCGCTAAGTGGTTCACCAAGCTGGATCTTCGATCGGGTTACTACCAAGTTCGGATCGCCGAGGGGGACGAACCGAAGACAGCCTGCGTGACGCGGTACGGATCCTACGAATTCCTGGTTATGCCGTTCGGCTTGACCAACGCTCCAGCCACTTTCTGCACGATGATGAACAAGGTACTCCACCCTTTCCTAGATAGGTTTGTAGTGGTTTACCTAGACGATATCGTGATATATAGCCGGACGTTGGAAGAACATGTCGAGCACATAAGGCAGGTTTTCCAAACCTTGCGCGAGAATGAGCTGTTCGTCAAGCGTGAGAAGTGTGCCTTCGCCCAAGAAGAAGTTCCGTTCTTGAGGCACATCGTCGGGGGTGGACGTGTGCGGATGGACAAGGCGAAGATTCAATCGATCATCGAATGGGAGTCGCCAATGAAGGTACCTGTGCTGAGGTCATTCTTGGGCCTCACCAACTGCTACCGACGGTTTGTGCGGAGTTACTCGAGCATCACCGTGCCACTCACTGACCTACTAAAGAAGGAGAAAGCATGGGAGGTGGACAGATCAATGCCAAAGAGCCTTCGATCGATTGAAGACTACCATGACCGAGGAGCCGGTGTTGGCGTTACCCGACCACACCAAACCTTACGAGGTAGAGACCGATGCATCAGATTATGCGATCGGTGGTGTTCTTATGCGGGATGGACATCTCGGTGGCGTTCGAGTCCGCTAAACGACACGGAGCGTCGGTACACCGTCCAAGAGAAGGAGATGATGCGGTGGTGCACGCAGCCTTCGGACGTGGAGACATTACATCTGGATCGAAGTTCGTCGTGAAGACGGACAACGTGGCCACGAGTTACTTTCGGACCTAAAAGAAGTTGAGTCCGAAGCAAGCTCGGTGGCAGGATTTTCTCTGGCGAGTCGACTACGCACCGGGTACAAGCCGGGGAAGGCCAACTCCGTGGCGGACGCGTTGAGTCGAAAGACGGAATTGATGAGCCACACGGTGAGTCGACCAAGCTGCCCTTGGGTCGACCGCATCAAAGAAGGGCTGGAGCATGATCCAAGAGCCCAAGCTCTCATCGGGTATGCCAAGGAAGGTAAGACCCGACAGTTTTGGTGTGAGGACGAACTCCTCTACACCAAGGGAAGGCGGCTGTATGTGCCCTTCCATGGGAAGTTGAGGAAGGAAATCTTGCGCGAGTGCCACGACTCGAAGTGGGCGGGTCATCCTGGGATCCACCGCACGTTGGCCCTCGTCGAAGATCGGTACTATTGGCCACAAATGCGCGACGACGTGGAGGCATATGTGAAGACTTGCCTGGTTTGCCAACAAGACAAGATGGAGCAACGATCGTCGCCAGGTTTGTTACAACCCCTTCCTGTTCCATCCCGTCCATGGGAAAGCATTTCCATGGACTTCATCGTCAACCTACCCAAGTCCGAAGGGTGTCGGACTCTAATGGTGGTGGTTGACCGGTTTTCCAAGTATGCAACCTTTGTGCTGCGACAAAAGGATTGCCCGCCGAAGAAGCGGCCAAGCTATTCATGAAACATGTGGTGAAGTGCTTGGGGGTGCCACGGGGCGATCGTGGCGATCGGGATCCCCGCTTCACGGGGCGTTTCTAGTCAATTGTTCGAGATTCTGGGGTCGGAGTTGAACATGTCAACGAGCTTGCATCCCCAAACCGACGGTCAGAAGGAGCGGGTCAATGCACTCTTGGAGATCTACTTCCGGCACTACGTGAGCACGACGCAAGTGGATTGGGCGAAGTTGATCGACGTAGCCCAATTCTCCTACAACTTGTAGCGGAGCGAGTCGACCGGCCAGAGTCCGTTCGAGGTTGCAACTGGGCAACAACCGAACACCCCGAGCACCATTGCTTCGGGCTACCGGGGGAGTAGCCCGCCCGCGTACAAGTTCGCCAAGAATATGCAAGAAGAGGCAGACTTAGCACGGGCGTGTCTACACAAAGCCTCCAAGCGCATGAAGAAATGGGCAGACAAGAAGCGACGGCATGTGGAGTTCCAAGTTGGAGACCAAGTGCTGGCCAAGCTGCACGTGGTTCTTCGATACAAGGACGTGCACAAGGGGTTGATCCGTCGCTACGAGGGGCCATTTCGAGTGTTACAACGGGTTGGAAGAGTCGCATACAAACTGGAGCTACCACCGAAGCTAAAAGTACATCCGGTGTTCCACGTAAGTATGCTCAAACCCTTCCAAATTGATGAGGAAGACCCGGATCGAGGAGAGTCTCATCGAGCGCCGCTCGGGGCAAAAACCTCGTATGATCGGGAAGTCGAGAGCATCTTGGCGGACCGAGTCATACGGAAACGGTATTGTGCGCCCAAGCGCGAATATATGATCCGATGGAAAGGTCTTCCGGAAAGCGAAGCTAGTTGGAAGCCCGAGGAGAGTCTTTGGCAGTTCAAGAAAGAGATAGAAGATTTCCATGCCGAAGACGCGACGAGGGCGTCGCCTGATTAGGTGGGGGAGAATGTCACGGCCCGAAAGTTAGCATGTCCAAAAGGTTTCCATGGCACGGGCGTGACACGTGATGACCCTCGACCTATGTTCCCGAGATGTACAGTATTCTCCTAGGGGCGGGTGATACCATATTTGTACGCATACATTATAAATGCGAGTAGCTGGTAGTTGGCCATAAATGCATATAGCTAGTAGTTGGCTATGAATGCAAGTGGTTGGTAGATGGGGGGGTGCAATCTCCACCGTTAGATCTAAGGGAGATCCACGGTTAGGGTTTGCCTTATACTTGTATATAAAGGGGTGTCCTCCCTCATTGTATTCTCATTCACAACATATATGAAAATCCAGAGCTTCTCTCTCATCAAGTGTTTATCTCTCTAGAAGTTCGTTGTGAGTCGAGTGTGAGAAAGGCTGCTTAGGGGTGAAACCTTAAGGCTGCACGGGTGAATCGAGAGTTGATCGAGAGTTGATCGATCGGCCCGTGACACGTGCATCAAAGATTGGACTAATAATGTTCCCATTAGCCACATCCTTTCCCAATCCCATGGTCCCCCTCTCAAAGACCTTGATACATTGCCTCTCTCTCTCTCTCTCTCTCTCTCTCTCTCTCTCTCTCTCTCTCTAATCTCAAAAACTTCAAAAAGCCTTTTGCTTTTCTTCTTGTTATCTTCACCAGACTTTTCTTCTTGTACTTAAAAGGATATATCAATTTAGCCAAAACCCAAAGCCGATCTCTCTAAACCTTTCTTGAGACCTTTTTTTCCTACTCGCAACTCTTTGAAACATCAGAATGATTGATGTAGACCAAGATTTTGGGTAAGGGGGATGAAAGTAAGTGTCGTGAAAATATGTCGAACAAGAGAATCAAATAGTAAACATAAGGAAGGAAATAAATATGTCATCAAAATAACCTATACCAATTCGATTAGCGAAACATGCATTCATGGGGAAAACAACATAGAATTTCACTATGAAATAAATGGTTAATATCACAAAAAAAAAACTCCAAAATAGTACACTTATGACAATTTGACCACAAATTAATTTTTAACTAGAAAAAACCTCAAACTGGTACATTCATGATAAACTTATTTCAAACTAATTTATTGACCACAAAAAACCCCCAACTGATACATCTATGATAAATTTACCATCTATTAACTTGTCAAATTTTACCATTAAATTTATTGACGTGAATGACACATGGTAAAATCCATCAAGTTAATGTTAAAAAAAAATCTCAAATTTGTCACAATGTATTGTTAAATTTATCATAGGAGTACCATTAAATTTGTCATAGGTGTACCGCTTTGGGGTTTTCCGTGATATTTACCTTATGGATTATTACGTGAACTTGTCATGTCACCATACCATGTCTCCATGTGTCATCTAGGTTAGTAAATTTAATGATTAAATTTCATGAAAGCTATAATGGAGTGTAAAATTGTCACAAATGTCCACTTTGTAGTTTTTGATGGTCAAAAAATTAGTTTTGAATAAATTTTTCACGAGCATACTAATTTGGGATTTTTTATGATAAAAAAATTAGTTTTTGGTAGATTTTTCATAAGTATTCCAGTTTGGAGTTTTTTCATGATATTAACTCTAAAATAAATGATACAATGAAAATTACAATCATTTGAGTATATATATACTCTCTAGGTGTTTCTCAACTTCTAATTACACTAAATAACTCACTAAGTATTTAGCCCCTCACAATTACTAATGAAATCTCACTCAAAGAATTACACAAATTCTAATCACATGAATTTAACTAGCTAAAATTACTATAAGATATGATTACAACAAGCAAGACCCTCACGAGAAGAACTCTCCGCACAATTCCCTTTTGTGCAATCTGAGAGTTCAATCTTCTCTGTAAGTCGCAAAAGCGCATTCCGTTATCTCCATAGCCAGAATAAATAACATATGTATGATCAAGTAAAGATATTTGCATATCTGATTTGGAATTCATGGTTTTTGATACAGAATAATGACAATCCAAACTCAAGAATTATTGCCCTTTGTATCACTAGCTCAATGAGACTGCCCTTCACCTTTAGCATTTAGTAAATGCTCCTTATGTGATGATAATTATGTGTCGGGGGTAGAGGAGAGATTTAGATATTATTTGTAAAGTTTTCAACCATATCCTCTTATCACAAGTTAGGCTCAACTCAGCTCACACTAATTAGCCTCATATTAGACAAATTAAGAAACATTCTATCTTACCTTATTAGACCAATCTTGTAACATGGTAAATTATAATATCAATTAATGTGACCCCTATTAAAAAAACTCTTACATTTTCTTGACGCTCAAAGGCACACCTTCAATGTTAAGAGAACTCTATTTATAACCGAGAGAAGCTTCCATCATTTCTTGTTGCACAAGCAAGGTTTCTTTAGTGGGTTGAAAAATAGCATAAGGTAACATGATCAAGTTAGGACCTAGAAAAGTAGCATGCACTTCAATTAACTTCTTTTTTCCAGAGCTACCAACCTAATTCGCATTGGAAAAGGCCTCCAAGTGAGTATCATTGGATCGAGAAAGAAGCAAACCAAACAACCTTGTACATTTGAGATAGCGCAAATGCATTTTACCATTTACCAGTGGTCTTTACTCGATGCATGCATGAATTGAAAGGCTTTATTAACAGCAAGGGAGAGATCCGGTTGTGTTATTGTCACATATTATAGGGCACCAACTATAGACCGATATATAATAGGATCAAACATCAAAGCATCTCGTTTCTCATTTGGTTATGTAGTCACGGCCATAGAAGCTTGTACAAGGTTGCAATCAAACATTCCAACCCAGTGAAGAAGATCACAATGCAATGTCCTTGAGAGAGAATCAATCCTTCAAAGTGAGAAATAGCTATATCCCAAGGAAGAAGTGGAGTGGGCTGAGATCCTTAATTGAATACTATGTAGATAATTTCTATAAGAATGCACTCATAGTAGAAAATGCATTACCTATAATCAGAATGTCAATGACATAGATAAAAAAAATGACATTAGTGCCTCTTCGATAGATAAATAATGAGGGATTTGTTTGTGACACCAAAAATCCCAAATGAAGCAAAATTGTGAAAGTCATTGTAACTAGGCTCTTGAAGCTTGCTTGACACCATGTAGAGAACGGTGAGACTTACAAACATAGTCACAATAAGCCAGCTTCTCAAACCCAGTGAGTTGTGTGAGTTGCTTTATGTGCACCTCTTTAGAAAGAGCCCTATGTAAGAAAGCATTGTACACATCCAGTTGTTGCATTGGTCACCCTTAGAAGATATCCCAAAAAAAAAAAAAAAAAAAAATTGCAGTTAACAACGGTTATCTTCACAACTGGACCAAAGGTTTACATAAGTGTTAAAATATTTAAATAATAAATCACATCTTCATTTAATAACTTAAGCTTGTAGAATAATTGATAGTGGTCTCACGAAATCTAACATGGTATCATAGCAGGAGATCTTAAGTTCAAATCTTTCCAAGCTCCAATTTCCTTCCCAATTAAATATGTAAATGCTTAGTACTAGACAAAATGATTAAAATATAAGTATTATAATATTTGAATAATAAATCACGCATTCATCTAATGCTTAAACTTTTAAACAGTTGGTAGTAATCCCATCAAAATCTCACATGGTAATTAAGCTAGAGGTTATGAGTTCAAATTTTTCTAGGCCCGGTTGCCTTCCCAATTAAATATGTCCACTTAGTACTATGCGAAAAAACTAGAATGATTATTAGAATATTTAAATAATAAACCACATTTTAATCTAATTAACTAAGTCTTTAGAATAACTGGTAGTGATCCCACAAAATCTCATGCACTATAATCCTTGTGCTCTCACATGTACCTCTTAGTCCTTGTGTTCATTTCTAACCAACATGGTGTTGTTCGTCGGTTGCTTAGAGCAATGCCAATTCTTCTTCTTTCAATGTCACTTTGTCTTGGGCTTCTTAGTCGGTTGACTACATGGCTCTTTCTTCGGGTCAACCATCACCATATTGCCTCACAAGTACTCTACTTCCAAAAAGATCACATCTATCGACATGTTATGAAGAGTTGGAGTGGGATAATCCAACCTTACCTTTGGCTTCTCTAAAGGTTGTGGCTTCATGTGTGACTCGATTACGGACCCCTCAACTCTCAACCTTTCATCCACAAATCAGATCATGGAGATATTCTTGGTCTTTGTTAACCCATGGAACATAGGCACCACTGTTGGGCATGTCAGTGATTATGATGCACTAGGTCCTCACGTCGACCATGGCCTTTGCATTGTCGAGGAATTCTAAACCCAAGATTAGATCATAGCCATCGAGTGGAATTACCTCGAATGAGAGTTTGCCTTCCGTCTATCAATTTGGACTTCCACGTCTTGGGTAGCGCCTGTGGCCTTTACATCATCCAAGTTGATAGCGTTGTACCGATTCCTAGTTGGCTCCACGTGAAGTCCCAAACTCTTTGCCACTTCAATCGATATGAACATATTTGAAGCACCCGTTTCAACCAAGGCATATGGAGTTGTGTCACATACCATGATTTCCACAAATGACAAATTTGTATTTGTGGACTTCTTCTTGGGTGGTGTTTGGGCCCTCACGAGTTGAGAAGCCTCCACGGCTCTAAGTCACACTTGCCTTCTCTCTTGTTCTGGCTGCTCCTCCTCTTCTATGGTGAGAAAGGCATTGATCTTGCTCTTCTTAGAGCTTTTTTGGGTCCAAGCATGGGGATGATAGTGGCTTCCCATGATTTCTCTCAACTACCATGGTCTCTTTGGTGGGAAGTGTCTCCTTTTTCGTCCTCATGGTGGCAATTTGTTCCCCATCTACTCACTTTGGTCTTGGAGGATTCTACTTTGGTGAAAGTCGGTGAGAGACTTGGCCATGGTGAGGCCTCTCAAGATACTTTGAACATCCCTTCGTTTGAGCTCGAGTCGGGCCCACAGTTTCTATCTATCCATGAATGCCTCGAGAGCCTCCTCCTCCCCAAGGTTGGGAATTTAAAGCTTGAGCTCAGGGAATTCCTTCATGTACTCTCTCATTGTGCGTTGCTCAAGGCGATGGAGTTTGCTATTGGCCTCTTGTTAAGCAAACTCAAGGAAGAAGTAATCCCGAAATTCCTTGACAAAACTATCCCACATATGGATAGGATCAAATCCTCATTTGGTCTCATTGCACCTATTGTGCCATCAAAACATTGCATTATCGGTTAAGAACATCGAGGTGATCCTTACCTTGGCCATCTCGTCTTGGATGTTGACGGTGCCACAGTATTGTTCTATGCTACATAAACAGTTGTCCACCTCTTTGGTGGATCAATTGCCCTTGAATTCTTTGGTCTTTGACACATCTAGTTTGTGTGCTACTTGAACGGGCATGACTCCATTCATAATGCTAAGTTTGCACAAGGAGAGCTCAGTCTTGAGATCTTGGACCTCCACCTTCAAGGCTTCAACCTTATTGATGTGATCCTTCACTTTGTCGAGTCCTTCCATGAGTTCCTCCATGGCACTTCTCATCATGGTGAGCTTTTTATCAAGGGCGACATGACATCCAAAGAGACATCCCTCTTCTTGGCTTGACTGTGGGTCCCCTTTATTTGGGTGACCTTCTCTTGGGCGACCTCTCTACCCATAACAGCATCTTGGCTCAACATTCTCTCAAAATTGATGTGCTCCTTGATCTCTTAGAACTTCTCTCCTCTACTTGATATGATACCACTTGTCACAGGTTGATCATTTGGGATCAAGACTATGTAGTGACTTAGCCTTATGTGGATCACTGGAGTGTCTAAGCTAAGCCTTCCAAAGGGATCAATCACTTGCTTGTTCACCCGGATCATACAGAGAGAAGTTCTAGATGAGAATGCTTTGTATTACCAATTGCTTCGATGTATACAAATAAGGGGGAGAACACTCCCGTTTATACAAGAGGTCCCCTCATTACATCTGTTGATCGACTCTAGATCTAATGGACGAGATCTCATCTCCTCATCTAACAATTACCGGCATTTAACACGAGAATGCTTTAGAATTTGGCGTAATTACCATATTGCCCATCCCTGAGAATGTTCCGAAAACCCTAGGTGACTTTGGACTATCTTTTTTGATTAAGCATAGTCCTTTAATCACAAAGAACCTTGAGATCGTGACACTATCATATAAGATTTTGAATCCATCACGGAACCTATAACCTAGAGACTCTAGAGGTTGAATAGAACCATATATTACCTTGTATTTTTTTTTTCAAAATTTCTTGTTAAATAATAAATGAAAAATCAAGTGTATAAATAATAAAGCAAAAAATATTTATGTATAACAATAACATAATGCTATGATATAATATCAACAAAAGTCAAATGTAGATTCCCAGATCAAAAGTTGCTGACTTGGTCAACAAACATAGTCGTAAACCCATCGTCATCATCTAGCATCCCCATCCCCGCCCCCACTCTCATGAAACATCGTCGGAGTTTTGACAATGGCCAAGAATCAAAAAAATCTTTCATGCCATGCCGCATTAACAATTCATTTTGTCTTACTATATAATAAAACTCCATTTATTTTGCAAAATATATTTTTCGAGAAAACATTTCTCTTTTTCTCAACATTTGGATCACTTAGAAAAATTAGTCAACGGATTTTCTAATCCATGGAAAATCTAGACTTAAATTCAAGAAAATGATTTACAATTTAAAATCATTTTTCAAAATATAACTAAATTTCGATGCTTTGACAATAAAGTCTGATTTTGCGTATGGGAACTTTAACACTCAATCCTAGGTGCTTGGCGCTCGGGCCAGTGACCCCAATGCTAGTCCCTAGCACCTATCCCCAAGTCCATCGCGGCCTAGCCATGAACCCCTATGCTTGTGGCCGGGTCCTCGACGCCCAAGCTTATGTCCACAAAGGCCAGGCCTAGGATCCTTGTGCTTATGCCTATATCTCTGGCATTGGACCAAAGTGGCCCTACCTAGGTCAAGGTCTATCAAGGTTGGAGCAAGATCCCGGTGTTTGTGCTTAGTTCCTCAATTGCCCATGCGTATGTCACTAGCACTCGATACTGTATGTGTATTTAGAAAAATCAAATATGATTTTTCTTTCCATATAACAGAAAATATTTTTCTGATTCTTTTCCAAATTTCAATCAAACACCGAAAAATATTGTCATTTTCCTTTAAAATGACTTTACTTGAAAACATTTTCTAAAAATGCCACATTTTTCACAAAATAAATTGAGCCTAGATGTCATATTAAGTAATCATATTGGATCACATGTCAGATTACCATCATATCAAATTTCCTTATATATTCGAGGATAATGCTGCCACATCATCATATACCTTTCGCCAAATGAAAAGTACCCTATTATAGTTGTAATGTCATCTGATCATAGTCACTACACCGATCTTGGATTCACAGGCAGCTTTTGTCCCAAATAGGTGACTATTAGGGCGAATAGAAGGGGTGCCGTAAGAAAAACGACAACACTCGGCAAATTTTAAGTGGCGCTTTTACGCAGTATGCTCTCTCCAAATTTTTATTTCTGAAAGGAAGTGGGGTTGGGAGATCTTGTCAGCACGCAGGTGACGATGTTCCTATTGACCTTGGCTAAATGATAGAATCTACATTTTGCAAATTATTTATATATGCCACTATTTGGCCGAAAAGTGTTCACAGAACATCTTTTAAAATGTCGATCGATGTAGAGATCAACAATTAAGTGTGACTCGGGGTAGTGGATCCTCCTACTTAAGTGTCACTTGGGGGTTTACGGCGGTTGTCGGTTGCAAGCCGGTTCCTCTAGCACAAAAAAAATAAAAATAAAAAACAAAAAACAAAAGATGTAAGAGGTCCTTCGCTGGTTCTTAGACCGGAATGCAAACTAGCTAGAAAAATTAAAATACAAAAATTAAAGGCAATCGCAGCCAATCATATGAAATTCTACTGGAATGTAATGATGGCAAGAAAATAAAATTGGACAATTGGTGTTCATCGATTGATTGGCGGTCCTTCGCTTGAATTGCAATCCATCCTAATACTTATTACTACTAGTGAAGGTTAATGATGATTATAAAGAAAGTAAATAACATCCTATGTGACTCCTAGAATTTAGCAACATATATAAACAATCATAGACCCACTACTTCCACCATCGTGGCCTCATCACTTGCTCCATATTGACAGTTACTTTTGTAGTTTGCAACTCCTATTCTCAATAGTTATAGCAGTATATATTTATTGGCCATCGTCACTTGTGACTTTTGAGATTTATGGCTTAGCGATCTGATGATCATGCTGGCTTTATGATAGAATGCGTCATTATGGTTGTACCTGAGATTGTTGGTTTCGTGATTTGAACAATTATCCTGTTCTTAATTCATTGATCTTCACTTCAATTTTGGTTCTTTTGTTGACTGAACCAAATCTCATTTACCAACACCCATGACTCAACGCTTAATAATTTTCTCTTGAGTCGCCTATCGGCAACTTCTCATCACCTATGTTGATTTTCTATAGTTGCCAACCAAAAGGACTTAGCAAATATTACCTCAGCCATGTCTTGCTCGATCTTTCTAGTCTAAGTTGACAGTCGAAGACTCGAGTAATTTTTTGTGCCGATAGCCACGCCGCTAAAAATTGGAAAGTCATTTGACCTTTTCAATCTAATTTCATAAATTTTCATCTTATATATCAGTACCCTAGTGATGCATGACTATACTTTCCAAGCCACAAGTTGAGAAGGCCAATCTGCTCGTGCTAGTAATGCTCGATTATTATGTCAATGAATGAGCTCTCGGACTCTAGTGCTTCAATGATATTACAACGATTTTTAAACGTAATGACTCATTGGAACCTTTGTTTATTGAGTGTACGGCTCTTTTAGCAACATTCGAGGGGCATTGTCAAGTTGGTCAAGTCTCCGAATTCTTTTATCTTACAAAAAGGAAAAACAAATACCGTAACCTACAATAATTGAACTATCGAGACTGTGCGGGAGACCGATTTCGCACCGTACATACTAAATTAATTATTTATTTTCGCTCATGCGGTCAAACATTGTTTCCATTGTTCTATATTTTCTTTTTTAATTACACAAAGGATGTGACCTCGAGACATTGGAACACCAAAAGACAAAATCCATATTGAGAGATTTATGTATTCATTGAATAATCCATTTTTCTTGCTCTGTGCATTCTAGGAATAAATAAAACAAAAGCAGAATGTAGGGGGTCGAATGAGTTTGTTCTTATTGCCTTCCCTCCATCTCCATTGAGCTTCTTTTCAACGTCTTACTCTTTAAATATTATGAGTCTATTTTTCTTAATTTAATCATAAATTTTTTAATAGTGTCCATTTAATCTTAAATTTTTTAAATTTTGTCGATTTAATCCTAAATCTATCATTTGGACAATTAGCCAAAATGACTACATTAACGGATTGTCAAAAAATTTGAGACTTAATTGGGAAAAAGGAGAATGGGAAATCCGCGTGTGGAGACCATTTCACACATTTCGGCAAAAAAGGGAGAAAACCACCCGTGGAGACATTTCCTTGGAAGTGATCTGCTAGTTTATTTGTCTGATGTCATTTATATTCTCCGCAAAAAAGAATACAAATATCTTATGATTTCTTTTTATCAACCACTGAAAATATCTTCTTTTCTTTCTTTTTAGGATGAAACTTGCGTTAATTTAGAAAGAAAAGACGGAAGGGTCAACATAAAAACAATCTTTGGTGGGAACGCGAAGATCGGCACGGCAGTGGTTGCGAGAAATTGTTAATAATCGCCATAAAAGTGCCTATATCTTCAAAAAAAGAAAAAAAAAATGCCTAGGGGCCGAGCTTTTTTATTTTTTGGTCTCACTCTTCGTATCAATGCACATGCGTGCGCGATACTCACCTGGATCCAACTCTAGAGCCGGTACTGTTCGGCCCTATCCCCCTACCTCGTTCCCCTCGGATCCCTTTGTCGTAGGGCCGGATGTCCTATATCAATCCCTCATGACGGGTCAGGAGAAATAGTTTGGACACGTGCCGTATTCTCAGTGGGCACCGGAGCACGACAGGAGTACCCAATGTTTTTCTCTCATCGGAGAGCCACGCGTCTTTTCCTCTCTTGACTGAAACATCGGAACCCACGACCTGAACCTTCCTGGTTGGGGCTTCCTTCTTTCCTGTTCCGCCGCAATAGAATATACCGGCGAAAGTTCATCCAAGAAGAAACACGACAGAGAAGAAACACGACCCCAAAGTCTCTGTCCCCCGCCCTCCACCTCCGTCCCTCTTTCTCTCTCCAGCTTTCTTGAGGCTTTTTTGTTTTTATTCTCTCTTTTTCTCCACGAACTCCCCATTGTCAACCGCCCTTTATTGAAAAATGAGGAAAGTGTCGCCGAGGAGAGAGAGGGTGTCCTAGTCACTACTCCATTCTTTTGAGGAAGGTCCTCAGTTCCTCTGATCTTCAATCAGATCACTGATCCCCCACTCAGGGTTAATTTATCAGGGTTAATCAGATCCCACACTCAGCCCAGTGGAGCTGTTATCCGTGCCCCCTTCCCTTTTTCAATTCTTATTAAGCGAAGGAGTCATTTCCAATCGGAGTCGAGTTCGGTGGATGGAGAGTTTTACTTGAGTCTTACGAAATAGATGAATTGAGCTTACGTCAACTTGATGCACCCTCGAATATCTCCCCACGATACTGACGCACGAAAATATACACTATGAAGAACATGCCGTGAACATTTGAAATTTCGTGGAATCAAAGTTGAAATAGTTAACTACGAACTATAGATCGGATTCTTTTAGTCCGAATTTTATACATTATTGCAGAATTCTATGGTTCGGTTGCTTAAAAAAATATACCCGGGGCACGCTTCAGGAAGGCCTATACATTTTTGTGGTCGTTCCATGGAATTGAGTAGTCATGTTCCTGGGAAATTCCACCAAGAAAAGGAAAAATGTGAAAAGGAAAGAGACGCACACTTATGGAGTCCAATGTGGGGTCGTGGTCTGCTGCTCGCTTTGAAGTGGACCGGCATGGCCTCTTCTCTCCCCCTATAGTAACATACCACAACGCTCCCCCCCTCCCATCTTCTTCATCATCTCCTTCTTCCACACCCAGAAATCTCCAGGAAAACCTTCACTTTCACTCACGAAGAATGCCAGATATGAAGGAGTCCTGGAGCTCTCTGGCCTCCCTCCTGGGCACCTTGGCCTTCTGCCAGACCCTCCTCCAGGTGGTGCTCCCGCCGGAGCTCCGGTATGCCTCCCTCAGGTTCCTGAAGCGGATCCTCGGCTTCTCCTCCTCCTACTGCTACTTCGAAATCACCGAGGCCGTTGGCATCAACGATCTCTACAACGCCGTCCAACTCTACCTCAGCTCCTTCCTCTCCGCCTCTTGCAGCCGCCTCTCCCTCAGTCGCGCCCCCAACTCCAGCTCCACCACCTTCACCCTCACCAACAGCGACTGCATCGCCGACATCTTTGACGGCGTTTCCGTCCAGTGGGAGCATGCGGTGACGCAGTGCCAGTCCAAGCCCTCCTCGCGGGGTGAGAAACGCTTCTTCACGCTTCGGATCAGGAAATGTGACAGGGACCGTATCCTCGACTCCTACCTGGACTACATCATGGACAAGGCCAACGACATCCGCCGTAAGAACCGAGAACGCCTCCTCTACACTAATTCGCACGGCGGGTGGAACCCAGTGCTCTTCAAGCACCCGAGCACCTTTGACACATTGGCCATGGACCCGGAAAGGAAGAGGGACATCATGGAGGACCTCCGTGACTTCGTGGCCGGGAAGGCCTTCTACCAGCGGACAGGCCGGGCCTGGAAGCGGGGCTACCTGCTCTATGGCCCGCCCGGGACGGGGAAATCTAGCATGATCGCTGCCATGGCCAATTTCCTCAGCTATGACATCTACGACCTCGAGCTCACCAAGGTGCTCTCCAACTCGGAGCTCCGAGATCTCCTCATGAGGACGAGCTCCAAGTCCATCATCGTCATTGAGGACATCGACTGCTCGGCCAATCTGTGCAACAGGTCGAAGGCGCCCCAAGACCTCGCGCGTCGGAGCTGCTCCGACCCTGGTGCCCCTAATGCCGCATTGGGTAGCGAGGACGGGAACAACAACCCGATCACCCTCTCCGGACTGCTCAACTTCACCGATGGCCTGTGGTCGTGCTGCGGGAGTGAGAGGATCTTCGTGTTCACCACTAACCACATCGACAAGCTCGACCCAGCGTTGCTCCGGAGCGGCCGGATGGACATGCACATCTACATGAGCTACTGCTCGTACCCGGCACTCAAGATCCTGCTCCATAACTACCTGGGCAGCGAGGCTGAGGACCTTGGTGAGGCGGCGGCGGCGAGCTCGCTCCGAGAGGTAGTCAAGAAGGCCAAGATGACGCCAGCAGACATAAGCGAAGTCTTAATCAAGAACCGGAGGAACAAGGAGAAAGCAGTGAGCGAGTTGCTGGAGGCGTTGAAGGCGAGAGCGGAGAGGAACGAGAAGTACGGGGGGTTGAGAGGGGAGCGCGAGCTGAACGGGGAGGAGGAGGAGGAGGAGGAGCAAGAGAAGAGGGCTCTGGAGAGCCCCAAAGATGGGAGCCACTGCGACACCGATTCTCGCAAGAAAGTGGAGGATGATGAAGCGGAGAAGGCAAAATGAGAGGGAAAACTTTACTATGAAGGGTTCCGACAGATCATGAGCATTCAACATGTTGGTTTCTTAGAAAGGGTTTGTTGGGGTGTCCAATTTCAAATCTGTTTTGCTGATGGCATGGTGGTCAAATAACAAATCCTGGTCCTCTATCGAAAAATCGGGTTTGATGTTTTCTTCTCTCTCCATGGAGAAGTGTTGCTTGGGGACTTGATTTGGGAGCTGTTGTTTTAACCGTTGTCTCATTAATCTGGAGTGTAATGGTGTTCGCTCCCTGCATATCCAAATCTAGCGCTTGCTAGGTCGCTGTTAATCCATTCTCATATTCGCGGTATCCTTGCCTATCAATGCGTGTTTTTAATTAGTTTCACTTGGTGATTTAACTTTTTGTAGATAGTTCTCTTTAGTCAAGAGTTAGACTTTGATTTAACTCCTAGGATTCATGTCCCAGGGCTTGATAACAAGGCCCTGTATAATTTTGTCCCACTCATATTGGGTTTAATTTCTCTCACTTTATCTTTGTCACTTGATTGTGGTTGTTTACTTATATGATTGCATATCCATGCATGAACATTGTTTACTGACATAGGATAATAAAATGGGAAAATATAGTGTGAAAATCGTTTTTGAAAGATTGGGAATTGATATCAAATGGTCATTAATTAAACAACTAGTATAATCAAGTTCCTGAATTTAGAATCTCTAGTTTGTAGGAAGTATTTTATCTCTCCACATTTCACTTGGCTCCTAAGCGGCCCCAAATAAGTTTGTGGCGGCTCCTAATGCTATGTACGATTTTGTATTGAACGCTGATAGGAGGATACAACTTTCATTCCCATAGGTTGGGATCCTGTTGCTTAGTTAATTCGTGTTCGTATAATTGGTGTAACGATGGAAAATGGTTATTCTTGAAAAGAATGTCGTGAACTGATGCATGAACTGGTGTGCATTGACTTAAAAGTTTTGATTTGACATTGGTAGAACACTCATGGAAGAGAGTTGGGCTTTGCTTGTTTTAGCGTTAACTGTACCGTGGTGTTGGTTTAACTGTTTCATGCAGAAATGCACCTAAGCTTTCCCAAAGTTGTTAGCCTTTCTTTCAGAGCATGGACTGAAAATGAGGAAAGACTCATGGGCTAAAATTCAGCTTTCATGTCCTAAAACATTCTCTCGACAGCATATGCAATCTAATGCTTTTGTCTTCATGGTGGTGGAAAAGCATTTGTAGACTCGTTGAGTCTAGTCCTAGCACATCCCTCATATGTACTTGGCCTGCACTTAAGTCCAATGTTTCCGACATCAACTTGGAATCCTAGATGTAGATGGACCGACAACTGCATGAACATCATTACTTCGAGGTATCCATACAACATATATGTGTCCACGATAAAGAAGACACCCAGAACTTTCAGCGGCTTGGAGAGCTTCGAGTCTCTATTCCTTTTTTTGCTTTCTCTCTCTTTAAACCTGGCACACGGATAGTTGGTTGTGACGCTTTTTCAATTTATCAAATCATAAACTTGTATTCATTTTAAAGAAATAGGTTATCTAAATATGGGCTTCATATACTTAATTTTTTTTTTCGGTTTTATTTTGTAAGAATGGCTTCACCTTTCGCAAAAGAAATATTTTCGATTAGATAGTTCGAAATAAAACTTCTATTCAAAAGCCGAAAGGAGACTTATTCTATATAAAGAGAAATAGGTGAGTGGAGAAAATTGGGTCCCTCTTGCTTACAAATTGAACTTTTCCTGCAAATGTCGGCTTAAGTGGGGTTGGAAGAGCTTGTCAGCGTGCAAGTGACGATGTTGCGATTGAACTTTCCCTAATGACAGAGAATCAACATATTGCAAAATCGAAGATCTTCCTCTCCTTCCATTTGTTGGTTATATATGCCTCGATGACATAAATGTGAAATTCAATAAACCTCCTCCACCTAATTTCATAAGACTTTCATCCATGGCTTTAGTAGGCTAGTGATGCACGATTATACTTTCCAACTTACTAGCTTGTAAGAGGTCGAACCCGCTCACGACACTAATGAGTGATTATTGTGTTGACGAATTAGTTCCTTGACCTCTAGCGCTTCGGTGATACGGCCCTTTTAACAGCGTTCAAAAGGCATTGTTCAGTTGGACCCATCTCCCAACTCTTTTATTTTATATATAAAAAAGTACCATGTACTTCATTAATTGAACTATCGCTATGGTGTGATAGACGGATTTCGCACCATTCATTCTCAATTAATTATTAATCGTCGCTTGTGCAGTCAAACATTGTTCCAATTTTTCTTCCTTTCTTATAGCACGAAAGATGTGACTATTGAAACATCGTAATACCAAATGACAATTCCTTATTGAGGTAATCATTGAATGATATATTTTTGCCAATCTGTACATTCACTTCTCCCAAGGAAACAAAGCAAAAGCAGAAGGGGGAGGGGTTGAGCATGGCTGGTTCTCATCGTCTCCTCTCATCGCCACTAAGCATCTTTTAAGCGTGCGTGGAACGCACCGGCCATCTCTCCTCTCACCTGACTTCTATTTACTTTTATTTGAAAGGACTAGTAGCATGAAAACCTCCAAACCAGCACATCTATAATAAATTTGCTCTGAACTAATTTTTTGACCATAAAAAATTCTAAACTAATATACTTATGATAAATTAATCAATTGAATAGCTTGGCATGGTCGGGACAGCACGAGCACTAGCTCCTTGCATTGCTTGCTTTAGCCAATTGAACGTCTTTTGGTATTGATCCTTTCACTCCCATAGCATCTCATTTTTCAGCATATCCATGTGTGGCATGGAGATACTTGAATAATTTTGAATGACTTGTCGGTAGTGATTAGCAAGATCAAGGAACGATCTCTTCTCTATTACCCAAATTGACAACTCTCAATCCACAATGGCCTGGATCTTGGCTGACTCCATCCACACTTGTCCACTGTTGACGATGTGCCCTAGGAATGGCACTTCCCGCTATGCGAAGGCGCACTTCTCGCTATGCGAAGGTGCACTTTGCTCATGCTTAACCTTTATGTCCCTAGCCATGTAGCATGTTGGGACTTCCTTGGAATTCACCGTCTTGAACCACCTGGCTACTTTCTCAACTCAAAAGATGAGTTTCTTTGTGGCCTCTTCCGACATGAATAGATTGGATGCCCTAATGTCCACGAGTACACTCATCATGGTTCCTTCGATCGTCACATCCAAGAACATGAGTTTTTTGGGCTTGTTTGCCTTCATGTACTTGATTGAGCTTAGGATTTGCAACGAACCTAATCATGCCTCCTCTTGCTTTTCCTCGTGATTCTTGACAAGCGCTACAAGTTTGCTTGGAGTTGGCATTCACAAGCCATCTGTGCATCGTTGCACAAAAACCACTTGAAGGCTGGGCATTCCTTCTTATGTCATCCACTACTCACTTCGCCTTTCTCTTAGAAGGGGCCACTAGTAGCTTGCTTCTACTTGAGCAATGGAACTTGCTGTGATCTACCCCACCAGTGACCTTGTCCCTTGATCGGGAGCTCGATTTGCAAGGGGAAGGTGCTTTGTACTTCCCAAGGGTCTCGGCCATGGACATGGTCGTAGAGAGATCGCTCGCATTGTGTCACTTCAACTCTTGTTTCACCTATGATTTGAGGCCACCCACGAGTTGCTAGTAAGCCTTCTTGTTGTTCGTGGATGGGATTTGAAGTAGCAACTCCAAGAATTTCTTCACATAATCCTGAAGTCCTCTCTTTTGCTCTAGGCAACGGAGTTCCTCCTAAGCTTCCTCTTTTGCATACGTGGGATAGTATTGTCGTTGGAGTTCCTTGATGAACACTTCCTAGGTTTGTGATAGGTTCACCACTCCCATCATTGGACCTACGATACCACCACAACAAAGCATTATTGATCAAGTACATAGTTGCAAAGTACTTATCCATAGTGCACTATTGGTAACCCCAATGGAATTTAAGTATAGTTCCATGTACCATAGGAAGTTGACCATATCATTGGCCATCCATGAACCTTTGAACTACTTTGGCTTCGTGGTGTCCACTTGTGGACTTGTTTGAACGGTGACCATCCCATTCATGCATGCTACTTCTACCTTGGTAACCTTTGCCTAAAGCTTAGTCATTTCCACGTGCATGGCCTCTACCAAGGCCTCCAAGGCATCATCCCCCTACTTGAGTTCTTTGGTTATGTTAGTTAGGCTTCCCAGTGTCTCCCTTTGGAGTTCTCCCAATGCATATCTATGCCCTTGCACTTTGGCCTTGAGCTCCCTCGTTCTGGTCTCGCCTCCTTCGATGATCACAGAAGGTTCCTCAACCATTCCTTGGAGGTTTGTGACGACATTCTCCATCTTCACCATGCAAGTCTCCAAGTCACCCATATGTCCCTCTAACTTGAGTTACCACGGCCCTTTTTTGCTTGGGTGGCTAGATTCTTGGAGGCTCTCCCACAATCCTCAGTGGCCTTTCCATCTCAATGCTCCTCATTGTGGACGGTCAATAGGCCAAAACATGGGTCCATTGTGTCTTGGAACGACCTAACTTTAATACCACTTGACACGAGTCAATCAATCTAGCGTTCCCTTACATGTGCGGCCTTAGGAATTTTTTCCCAAGTCAATCTCACTTACTCATGCTTATGAGAACCATAGATAAATAAATTCTAGAGAGAGAAGCTCTAAAGATTGTATTCACTTGTGAGATGGATACACAGGAGAGAAAGGAGGCCCTAACCATAATTGTATATCTCTCATCAATCTAATGGTAGAGATTGCATCTCCTCATCTACTTAATAACCCGCATTTATTACAATAATGTTAATTCACAACATTGCCCACCCTCAGGATTATTCTAGAATACATAAGAAAACCTTAGGACTTGGGAGATTCGAGGGTTTCTCATTAATGGATCAGTCACAATCTGTAGTTCAAAAACCCTCTTAGATCATGTCTTTTCTTTGGGCTTTGACATGGTGATGGACAAAGGACTGAGACGATAGTGAGGTGGTAGCGGAAGGCAATTCATAGGTTTGAACTGATGATGAGTCTAAGTTAAGTATGTTTGTTGTGGTCCTAGTGGAATGAAAGGAATGAATAAAGGAAAAGGAATGGGGAAAAAGAAATAGAAGGAAAAAGTAAAAACTTAAAATTGAAACGTGTTGCACTGTGAATGGACTATTGCATAAGTGACATGACATTGCAGTTGCATGTAATATTTTCTCATCTCTACAATCCACCCCACCAATAAAAATGTTGATAAAAAGTATGTCTCATAAAAGTTTTACACAAAAAATAATATTTACATATTTATATTTTTCGCATATTTAGGGATGTGATATTAAGATCATATCTCCCCCATTTACTTTGGTAGACTTGAATGGTGTGTGCATCAAAGATTGGACCAAATAATGTTCCCATTAACCACATCCTTTCCAATCCCATGGTCCCCTCTCAAAGACCTTGATACATCGCCCCTCTCTCTAATCTAAAAAACTTCACAAAACCCTTTCCCTTTTCTTCTTCTTATCTTCACTGGACTATTCTTCTTGTACTTAAAAGGATACATCATTTTAGCCAAAAACCAAAGCCGATCTCTCTATTTCAACCTTTCTTGAGACATTTTTGGCTTTATTCTCTCTTTTTCTCGATGGACTCCCTAGTTCCTACACGCAACTCTTTGAAACATCAGAATGATTAATGTAGACCAAGATTTCGGGGGAGAGGTATGAAAGTAAGTGTCGTGAATATATGTCCGACAAGCAAATATAATAATAAACATAAGGAAGGAAATAAATCTGACATCGAAGTTATGTGTACTTATTTGAATATCGGAACATGCATTCATGGGAAAGTAGCATAGAATTTCACCATGAAATAAATTATTAATATCATGAAAACCCCAAATTGATACCCTTATAAAAATTTATCATAAACTAATTTTTTAATATTAGAAAAACTCCCAAACTAGTACGCCAATATCAAAATTGTTTCCAACTAATTTTTTCACCATAGAAAACCTCAAATTGATATACCTGTGACAAATTTAGGATTTTTTTGTGATATTTACTTTACGGAGTGAACTTGCCACTTCACCGTGTGTCATCTAGGTTAGTAAATTTAATGATTAAATTTAATGAAAGCTAATGGAGGGTAAATTTGTTACAAGTATACCAGTTTGTGATTTTTGTTGGTCAACAATTAATTTGAGATAAATTTATCATAAGTACACTAGTTTGAGGTTTATTTATGGTAAAAAAAATTAAATTTGGATAGATTTGTCATAAATATACCAGTTTTGAGTTTTTCATGGTATTAACCCTAAAACAAACGATACAATGAAAATTACAATCATCAAAGTATTCATATACTCTCTAGGTGTTTCCTAACTTCTAATTACACTTAATAACCCATCTAGTGTTTAACCTCTCGCGATGACTAATGAAATTTTACTCAAAGAATTACACAAATTCTAATCACATGAATTCAACTAGCTAAAATTACTATAGGATACAATTACAACAAGCAAGACCCTCATGAGAAGAACTCTTTGCACAATTATCTTTTGTGCAATCTCAAAGTTCAATCTTTTCTGTAAGCCGCGAAAGCACATCCTACAATCTCCATAGCTAGGATTAAGAACATATAGATTTGGAATAGATTTGCAAATATATATTGGATATATAATTTGGAATCCATGGTTCTTAATACGTAATAACGACGATCCAAATTCAAGAGTTATTGTCCTCTAATCATTAGCTTAATGAAACTACTCTATGCTTTTAGCATTCAATTAACGGTTCTTATGTGAGAATAATTGTGTGTTAGGGTTAGAAAATAGATTTAAGCATTATTTATAAAGTTTTTAGTCATACTTCACTAGTTATTTCTATATTAAACTAATTAAGAAATCTTCTATTTTACCTTAGACCAATCCCATAAAATGATAAATTATAATATTAATCAATGTAGCTAAAAAAAACTCTTATATTTTCTCGATGCACAAAGGCCCACCTTCATCGTTAAGAGAACTCTATTTATAACCAAGAGAACCTTCCCATCATTTCTTGCTGCACAATGAAGGCTTCTTCGGTTGGTTGAAAGACAGCAGAAGGTAAGGTGGGAGCTCCACCTACTCTTTCCCTTTGTGCAGCTACGCTTGAAAAGAGTCAATGAGAGGGACAAAATAAGTCCACATCCTTCATCAATTATTCAACCCACTGACCCCACAAATAAATATAATATAATATGTCAGTTGCTTTTTCTGTACGAACAAAGGCCCTTTTTCTGTGTGAACAAAATAAGTCTTTCGGCGGCAATAAATTCAACGTCCCAAAGATTCCAATAATGTAAACAGGACATGGAGAGGGCGACAGGTCCCGTGCAATTGATTCTTCTTCACGCTTCGTGAAATAGGGCTGAGCGCGGTTCCCGGGTAACCCGGGAACCGGAACCGAACCGGAGGAGGGTCCGGTTCGGTTCCCGGTTCCAAGGGGGACCGGTTCCAGTTCCGGTTCCGGAACCGGAACCTATTTCGGAACCAGAACCGGAACCGGTTACTTAGGGCAGAAAAAGATCGACCGTGGATATTTTAGTGACTTGTATATGATGTTCTAGTTGAAGTTTGGCTTCGGCCTCTAAATGAAAGTTGTAAAGGACTTCTTGGAGTATAACATACTCAAATTTGGGACAAAACAAACAAGTATAAGTGGGTGAAATCGTTATTCTTTGGAAAGACCGGATCTGGAGATTTTGGGACCGACCCTTGATGAATGCATGGACTGTAAGGCAACCTTTTTGTCGAAATTTCACTTCGGTTTCTTAACAAAAGTTGTAAAGGACATCCTGAGATACAACATATAAAAAATTTAGAGAAAAAAAACAAGAATAGGTAGGTGAAATCGTGGTCCTTTGGAGATGGTTAGATCTGGAATTACAGTACTACGAACAGGGATTTTAACCGTCCATATTTAATTATCTAGGACGAATTTGACTTCAATTTTTCATGAAGTATCTACCTTATGGTCTTGGCTATCACATAGTCGAATTTCATAATTTTTGAAGGTCATTTGGGTATTTAATCGGAAATGTTTCTAAAACTGTGCAATCTGATGTGTTCGGATCTTGTAAGTTGCAATGCGTGGACTATATCATTTTGTATGAGGTTCTTTTGGAAATGTGTTCTGCATGAAATATCTCTCTTCATGTCTTCCCTACAACATATTTAAATTTCGTAATTTTTGTAGTTCATTTGCCTATTTAACCAAAAAATGTTTCAAAAACTGTGCAAGTAGAGAATAGGAAAAATTAATCGATTTTATCTTTTAATCCAGAACGAATTGGACTACGATTTCTTCATGAAACTTGTACCTCTAGGTCTTAAATACAACGTGTCCAAATTTCAGAATTTTCTGAGTTCATTTAAGGGTTTAATCGAAATTTTTTCAAAACTTGTACCTCTAGACATTCTTGTTCTAGTGGTGTTTTATTTCTACTTTCTAGTTTGCTATTTGTTTTGAAATTTCTAATTATATTCTATTATTGTTGTGCAGTGCGAAGTTAATGTATTAAGATAACATGTCAATGGGAAGTTACCGTGTAGTATACACGTACATTATAGTTTTTTTTTGGTAACGTGCGCATACGTTATATTTTTTTTTAGTAACGTGTGTGCATGTTATAATTTTTTTTTGGTAACGTGCGCATACGTTATATTTTTTTTTAGTAACGTGCGTGCATGTTATAATTTTTTTTTGGGTAACGTGCGCATATGTTATATTTTTTTTTTGGTAACGTGCACGTACGTTATAGTTTTTTTGGGTAACGTGCGCATATGTTATAGTTTAAATCTAAAAAAAAAAAAAAAAAAAAAACCTGTTGGAACCTGGAACCGACCCTGGAACTGTGACGGGGGTAGGTTCCAGTTCTCTTCTCACGGGTAGGTTCCAGGGTTCCTCAAAATGAGGAACTGTACCCAGTGGTTCCAGGTTCCGGACGGAACCGAACGGGAACCTGGAACCGCTCACCCCTATCGTGAAACCTCGACCCGTAATTCTCCCACGCAAATTTTTGACTTACATGCAACCCATTTCACATATTTTCAGCAGTCGAGCTTCGTTTGACGAGCTCAAACTTAATACATATTTTAACAGTGAAGTGTCGTGTACCGGTAGTTGTCACGGTGACAATTTCACTCCTTTTGAGATGGAGAAGTTGGAGGAGGACGCGCATAAGAGACCAATGGCGATGGCATTCATCTCTCCAAAATCCACTCCACTCCTAAGCTTCCCATGATCGGCCAATCAGTCCCACTCATCCTGCCCTTTCCCTTTTTATTCTTATTAAATAAATCCATCGTTCCGAGTGGACCAATCCATGTGAACTCGACCAACATAATGAGCTTTGTGTCAGACCTCATAAAATCAATGGACCAAGCTTACAAAAACTCGACACGCTCACGAATTTCTCGCTACAAAACCAGACATACAAAAGATCGAATCTTTACGGCATGTAATTTTGAATAGTTATTTCCAAACCATTGATTGGATTCCTTTAGTTCGGATTTTATAAATGGATCCTGCCGACAGTCGGACGATTATGGTAGAATTCTATGGTTTGATTGCTTGACAAATGTCCCCAACGCACGCTCTACGAAGTCCTTTTACATATCAGTGGTCGTGCCATGGAATTTTTTTTGGCCATGCCGTGGAATTGACCGGTCATTTTCTTTGGCACCTTCCTAGAAGAAACGTAGAGGAGACGAGGTGAAAAATGGACCCATCTAATATTTTCTCCTTATAAAACAAACTCACCCCCAGTAGCCCAACCTCTATTCTTCCTGATCGTCTCCTTCTTCCAAACCCAGAGATCTCCAGGAAAACCTCAACTTTTACTCACCCGCAATGGCAGATATGAAGGAGACTTGGACAACTCTAGCCTCCCTCCTGGGCACTCTGGCCTTCTGCCAGACCATCCTCCGGAATGTGCTCCCACCACAGCTCCGTTCCGCCTCCCTCAAGTTCCTGAAGCGCGCCCTTGGCTGCTACTACTCCTACTGCTACTTCGAAATCACGAAGAATGACGGTGTCAACGAGCTTTACAACGCGGTCCAACTCTACCTCAGCTCCTTCGTCTCTGCCTCCTGCAGCTGCCTCTCCCTCAGTCGCGCCCCCAACTCCAGCTCCACCACCTTTGCCCTCACCAACAACGACTGCATCGCCGACGTCTTTGACGGCGTTTCTGTTCAGTGGGAGCATGTGGTGATCCAGAGCCAGTCCCAGCCCTCACGAGGCGAGAAGCGCTTCTTCACGCTCCGGATCAGGAAGTGCGATAGGGAGCGTATCCTCGACTCCTACCTGGACCACATCATGGACAAGGCCAACGACATCCGCCGCAAGAACCGAGAACGCTTCCTCTACACTAATTCGCACGGCTGTTGGAGACAGGTGCCGTTCAAGCACCCGAGCACCTTCGACATTGGCCATGGACCCGGAGAGGAAGAGGGACATCATGGAGGACCTCCGCGACTTCGTGGCGGGGAAGGCCTTCTACCAGCGGACAGGTCGCGCCTGGAAGCGGGGCTACCTGCTCTACGGCCCGCCTGGAACGGGGAAATCGAGCATGATTGCTGCTATGGCCAATTTCCTGGGTTATGACATCTACGACCTCGAGCTGACCAAGGTGCGCTCTAACTCCCAGCTCCGAGAGTTCCTCACGAACACCAGCTCCAAGTCCATCATCGTCATCGAGGACATCGACTGCTCGGTCAGTCTGCCAAAAAGGTTGAATGCGCAACAAGCCGCGCCACGGCGTGCGGCACACGGTGGCGAGGACAGGAACGACAATACAATCACCCTCTCAGGACTGCTCAACTTCACTGACGGCCTGTGGTCGTGCTGTGGGAGCGAGAGGATCTTTGTGTTCACCAGCAACCACATCAAGAAGCTCGACCCAGCATTACTCCGGAGCGGCCGGATGGACATGCACATCTACATGAGCTACTGCTCGTACCCGGCGCTCAAGATCCTGCTCCGGAACTACCTGGACATTGAGGCTGAGGACCTCGGAGAAGTGGTGGCGAGCGAGCTCCGAGAGGCAGTCGAGAAGGCCAATATGACGCCGGCGGACATAAGCGAAGTCCTGATCAAGAACCGGAGGAACAAGGGGAGAGCGGTGGGCGAGCTGCTGGAGGTGTTGAAGGCGAGAGCGGAGAGGAACGAGAACGGAGAGTTGAGGGAGGAGTGCCAGCTGAACGAGGTGGAGCAAGAGGAGCAAGAGGAGCAAGAGAAGAGGGCACTGGAGAGCTCCGAAGATGGGAGCGACTTTGACGATGATTCTAGCTACTAGATATATTTAGGATGATGGTTCTATGTATCTTTGAAAATTGTGTGAATATCTTTTTCTATCGTACGTGTATTTATGTTATCTTAATTAATCATTTCATACTGCCTTTAATAAGTTGATATAATTTTCATTATGATAAATCAAAATATGCATAATTACTTTCTTTCGCAAACCATTCTTGCTTTTGTAAGAAAGCAGAGGATAATGAAGCGAAAAAGGCATAATGAGAGAGAAACAAATTGGTAAATCGGGGGAGGATGGACCGATGAGAACACGTATGGTTGTCTAGTATAAAAATAAAAATAAAAATAAAAATAAAAACCTCGTGTAACATCCCATCTTGTGTTAGGCGCAACTTTTGGAGATGTGCAATGTGCATAATGTGATATTAAGTCAATTATCTTATTAAAAAAGAATTCTGCTCTATAATCTTAATTTAGGGAACGTTATTTCTTAATTAATTTTAATCCTTTAAGGATCAGATTATCCCATCTTTCACGTGAAATCCCTTTTTGACGTAAGAGAATTCATTCCACAGTTGACCAATGCGAAACATTTCGATATCTGAAACTTCTTCCGACAAACCAAGTATGCATATTTTTTGTAAAGATTAAAAAAAACACGACAGTAAAAAAAAAAAAAAAAAAAGCTAAATGGAACAAATAAGAAATCATGAATATAATACCAGTCTCATGTTGAAGAGGCGCGCGGACAGAATGGCATGCTCCCTCCCTCTCATCATCCAACAGAATCGTCGGAGGACCGAAAAGTGGCCGAAGAAATCCTCCCCCTTCTCCCTGCCGGAAGCCAGCCGCTCTCTAATCAATAAGATTGGCCGGAACGGTGGCGTCGGAGAACCTAAGCATGGACCAGTAAGAAGAGATGGTCCAATTCATGTAGAAACTGGTCGAAGTGGCTGCTGAACTCCTGTCGAGGAGTGGAACCTCCTCTTTGTGCCTACAAGGATGTAATCGACCCACCCGCCCTTTGAACAAAAAAAAAAAAAAAAAAGGAAAAAAAAAGAATAAAAATAAAAGTAATTAAAAAACTTAAAAATTATTCACATCCGAGTCAGTCATGTCATGTTAGATGACCGGTGCTCATTAGACTATCATGTCAATGTTTCCTAATCAAAATTAACCAAAATAAATACGTTGGTAATTTGTTAAAAGGGTTAAGGCTAAATTGGCAAATCCTCAAAAAATTCATGACTAAATTAGCACATTTGTAAAGTTTAAGGTTGAATTGACAAATTATCAAAAAATTTATGACTAAATTGACAAAATTTAAAATTTAAAATTTAAAACTGACTTGACCTACCTACGATAGGTTTTGAACCTTTTCAACAATTTTGACAGTGTTTACGTGGCATACAGTTGGGAAAAAATAAAATGGAAAAGGGAACGGAAAGTAATAAATAAATGACATGGAATGAAATTGGCATATGGATGAGCGACGGGAATAAGAAAGAGTGTAATTTTACCCAATTTGATTTTATGCTATCGATGAAGGGGGCTTTTGAAGATTTTTAACCCATAAACTAAATATTATTTGTTTGAACTTCATCAATTGCGCGCGACAGATTATTTTAGGAGAAGGGCTGTTTGCGCAAGTAAAAGGCTTGGGCTTACATAAATATCAAGATAGCCAAGCCTTGATGCCCGTGGCACTAGGTTATACTGTCCTTTAGTGTTTAAAATGTGGGTTGGGCTTTCATTGCGATATCTCAAGATTTCCTTGTTGGAATGTGATTATCGGCCCACTTTCAAAGAAAACCGTAAAAGCCCATTACGATTTTGTAAGATTGGAATTGTGGGCCCAAGTAGCCCCTTTATTGAGTTTTCGGCCTCAACCTTTTTATTCAATTAAGTACCTTAACTATTAAGAATCAATTCAATTTTGTATTTTAGTTAAATCGAGCCCAATGTCATGTGTCTTTTGCTGATGTGTACTATGAACTTAGTAGTTTTCGAAGAAAAATAATGATGTCGTAGTTCTATGTTGGATGTGTAGTAGTGCTCAATTCGCACCGGCGGGCGTTGGTGCTACGTAAGAGGTTCTTTGAAATTATGGTTTGCATGTAGAATATACAAAAAAAAAAAAAAAAAAAAATGAATGACATGGATGCATCTTGATCATATAATGTGTATTTGGTGACTTGGCATAATCTCAAGACAAATGTTCAACTAATGGCGACTTAATGGCATACTTGTCCATGTTAATATCATTTATAATTTTTGTTATTTGAAGGACCAAACTGAGCGGATTTTCAAGAGTTTTAAGTTAAAAAAAAAAAGGTACTAGTGAAACAATGAGTAGAAGTTTAGTATATGTGGTATCAATACCCCTTAACAATTTAAGTGCCTCTTGCTTGAGAAGTTCACTATGGATGATCCTAATTTAATCAGTAGGCCTTTCTCTTCAGAAGTAGAGAGTATTTAGAAAATTAAGCATGATAACATCATTCATCCTGCTTAACTTGATAAAGAATATACTTATCACTTGCTCTTCCAATTAACTCTAAAGTCATGCTTGGTAACCGGATATAACCCTAAATAAGATATAGATTAACACTATTTGAAGTTTTGTTACAAATTTTGGATTGGACAAAGTCAGAGGAACCCGGATTAAACCTCGGACAAACAATCTTGGGTCCTTCGGATGGACAAAATTTCCCATCTACATTACATGTGAACTGAAAAGTGTGGAGGAAGAGAAGAAAGGCGGGTAGCCCCCGCTCCTGTGCCGTCAACTGTGGGAGAGAGCGATGTGGACGTAATCGGCCCTGTCGTCTTAGTGGTGGCAACCCCCATGTGGTGGTATTCGTTCTCGCAAACCCTTCGGCGATCACTGCACAGTGGTCACTGCGTTGTGATGAGGTTGGGATTTTCTTACTTTAAAAAAAAAATTATTTTCATTCTTTTTTCTCCGATATGCATTTTATGTTCATATCTGATCTCATATTCAGTCACTTGCTAGATAGAAAATCTCTTCACATGTTTGATCCTATATTCTCTTCGACAAAATGCTCATGGAAGACAGCAAGGCTCTCGCGAGTAGTTTCTCGGAGATCTAGCCGTCTGATTTGGCTGAAAGTTGGAGGGTAGGTTCCTCTCACCATCCTCTTCTTGTCCATCGAACAGATTTGTCTGGGTTGGTCTACAGCTTGAGATCTCACTTTCCCTATAAGTTTCGAACACTCTGTTTCGCTGGTGCGCTGGTAGTTCGAAGGGGACTTTGCTAGGTCGGTGTGGGTCTTGGGTCTTTGCTGGTTCAGTGTGGTTGTTCGGTGTGGGTCTCTGCTAGGTTGGGTCTCTACTAGTTTGGTGTGGTGGCTCAGGCTCACTCTTTTGGTTTGGGTCACTGCTAGTTTGGTTCTTCTAGTTCGGTGTGGCCCCGTAGTCGCCTCCGCTACTTTTGGTTTGGGTCTCTGCTAGTTTATGCTTGATTGGGTCTTTGTTGGTTTGATTGGGTCTCTGGTTCGATGTGGGTCTCTGCTAGGTCGGTGTGGTGGTTCGGTCTCTGCTACTGGTTTGGGCCTCTTCTCGGTTCGGTGTGGCCCCGCCGGTTGCTCTCGGCCGCGACTCGCTGGAAGCGACATTCATCTCGGTCCCGGTGTTGCTGATCATTGATGGCCCTCATGGTTGTAGATAGGCTGCATTCCAGGTCTTTCAGTTACTTCTTGTGCTATGGCTGGTCTGAATGGTACATTCTATGTGGCACCCTCGACGGCCCCGATCCATTAGGGTCGCCACGGTTCGCTTACCTTTCACTTTCCTTATTAACATGTCACTCGATACCATTTCAATTGCAAAATGGGTTCATACAATCATGGGGTTTACATTTTTTTTTTTGATAGGTCCCTTGCACAATTCATATACGGAAGCACATCTAGCAAACTCCTTCCCTATATTCAGAAAACGATGCACACCTACTAAATATCTTATATAAGTTAAAGCCGAACACGTTTATTTACATAAAGTTAGATGGACATCTTTAGTCGGTACATCAAAATGCCGTAGTCTTCTATACTGGCTACACTTCAAAGGATGATCGACATCTTCTCCAATAGTCGAATACTTAAAGTCCATCGATCAGTGTCGGCGTCCAAAAGTTCCTCCCTTTGCTATCCCCCTCCTTGCAATCATAACCAACCACTTGATTCATCTACTGGTAGCAGTGGCAACAGGGGTATCTTATCTAGTCTGAAATGTTATTCCCCAAAAGGAGTGAGTACAACCACTCAGTAGGTAAATGACTAATAAACCACTCAATACATCATGCCATGCAATCATCACAATCATAGCATCACATGTCATACAAGCATCCATGCACAACATACCATGGCATCATGCACATGTCATCATACCTCATGTACCGTCATCAACATATAGACATCACCATCATATCATACACTTACCATCATCATGTCACATATGGCATCATCCTTACCATGCATCCATGCGTGTAACATCATCATCATATCACCATATCACATGTACCATCATCATTACCATGCATTCATGCATGTAACATCATCATCATATCATCATATCACATGTACCATCATCATTACCATGCATCCATGCATGTAACATCATCATCATCATATCATCATATCACATGTACCATCATCATTACCATGCATCCATGCATGTAACATCATCATATCACATGTACCATCATTAGTACCATGTATCCATGCACATCTCATCATATCATGCATATATCATCATGCATAATTTAATTTCAATTTCATTTTGGACCGTCACATTTCTCTTTCCCGGGACCAATGTTTGCATCCCACATTCATCACTCGCGCCCAATCCTGGCATTGCGAGAAACCTCTGGCATTCATCCATTTAAAGCCACCGGGCATCCGACCCCCCACATTCCGGGCATCTCGTATCCCAACTGGCATCACGAGGCATCCCCTCGGGCAAAAACCTCCGAGGCTTCTGGCATTTACACTTCCTGGCCGGGCATCTCGCATCCCAACTAGCATCGCGAGGCATCCCCCTGGGCACAGACCTCCAGGGCTTCCGGCACCCCCAACTTTCTAGGTATCCTGAAACTCCTAGGGCCATCCGGCAATGTATCTCTATACATTCCGGGCATTATCATCCGCCACAACAATCTCCTCATTTAACATTATTCATGTTCACCAATTTCGGTCTCAATTTAACATGGTGTATGATGTAATGGAAATCAAAATCATATTCAGCATGGAATTCATACATGCATCTCAGTTCATTGTCATGCATACATCAAGACCTCATCATTCATGCTACATGGTACAATAAAATTTATGGAATTTATGCCAATTAAAATAATCCATTTATCACGCCCTTTTACATTTATTTAAATTTCCAGCTTGTGCCATTTTCAAAATACTAAATTTAATATCTATATAATTCTCGAAAATTATAAAAATTAAGGCAAGTGATAATCAAGACAATAGGATAATGATTCCATGCAAAATACATGGCCAAATAGAATTCCACACAAATCCGCAATTCACACAAAACAGCATGAAATTTTCGGATGAAATCAGAATACACAGTTTTCAAAATAATTTTATTAAAATATCCATACGACCTCCAAAAATTACGAAATTTTACTGAGTTATAGCCAAGACACTAACGTACATTTTTCATGAAGACTTCCAAGTCAGATTAGTTTTATATTATTTTCTACAGTCACACGAAGCTTCTGGATCTAACACCGAATCGTCCAGTGCATGCTTCTCCGAAATACTGAGTTTTCACCTACCTATCATTCTTCCTTTCCTCTGAAATTCGGATATGTTTTACATCAAGACGTTTTCTACAAGTTTTATGAAGATATCTAAGTCAAAAATCCAGAGTATAGTCGTCGTTTAGGTACATGAAGTCTCGGGTGTCCTATACTACATTTCCAGAATTACCGTCTCCAAGATTCAGTCGATTTACTAGGTTATACTTGTTCATTTTGCTTCAAATTTGAGTATGTTGTAGTTCAAGATGTCCCCTACAACTTTCAGGAAGAAATCAAAGAGAGATTATTAGCACAAGTCAACATGCAACCACAAATCCATCAAAAGGTCAGTGAAATCGTTCCAGATCTGAGGTCTTCGTAGGATGATAGTTTAACCCATTAAATATCCATAATTTTCCACCAAATTTTATTATGTTGTAGTTTAAGACGTTAGCTACAACTTTCATGAAGATATCCAAGTCAAAATCGAACTCTAAACATGCATGTAAGCTCTCAAAAGTTTCTGACTCAAACAGTTTATGCGAAAACATTCCAGATCTAGCATTTCCGTAGGATGAGAGTTTGACCCCTCAAATCTCCATCATTTTACACCAAATTTGAGTATGTTGTAGTTTAAGATGTTAGCTACAATTTTAATGAAGAGATCAAAGTCAAAATAGGACTCTAAACATGCATGCAAGCTCTCAAAAGTTCTGACTCGGACGGTTTTATACGAAAACAGCATGCAACCAAGAACAAAACACATAGCTTCACTCCCATGCCTCCAAATAATCCTAGATTCCGACCATACATACAAAACATTGGTGCAAGAGTAGGAAGTGGATTCCCAACTTGCCTCTAGACCACACGAACGGCGGCACACGGTGGCGAACACAGCGGTGAACGGCGGCTCCTCCTCTCGGCTTCTCCTCCCTCTCGGCCACTCTCCCTCTCTCTTGCGAAATCTCTCTCTCTCTCTCCCTCTCTCGGCCGAACAAAGCAACCGGCCACTCTCTCTCTTCTTCCCTTTTATTCCCCCATTTCCTAATCATTTGCAATGATTAGGTTGCCTCACCAATGGCCAATGCATGCCATCCCTCTCTAAGCCAATGCATGAAGACCTCTTGCCACTTGTCTTCATAATGGGCTTTTGGGCTTGGGCTTTTGGGCTTGGGCCGGCCACTCTTGGGCCTCCTCTTGGGCCGGTCGACAGCCCCTTTTCGTGGGCCTAATTGGGCCGACTAGCTTGGCCCATCAAGGCTTTGGCCTATGGGCCTAAGGCCCATCCTAATAAAATTTAATTTTCTTTTTATACTTTCTTCTATAAATTTTAAATTTCAAATTCCACATGGCTAAAGTCTTGTAACATTTTTATTTATAGAAATTTAGTTTATAAAATGCATGGCCAAGCATAGATTATTATCATTAATCTATCAAATTTAAAATCTCATAGACACAAGCACAAATCACCTAATCTTAAAAGAAGACTAATGGCTAAAGCACAAACCATAGGTAATTTCATTACCTAATTAGAGGCTTTAACACACCTTATAACTTGACTTTGAATTTTTGGGATGCCACATCCCATGAAGCCCAAGTTGTTGCGGGCACCTCTTTAGGCCGTAACGCCTGCGCTCCAGCCTTAGTCTCGGCCCGTGTGAAGGCTGGCTCGGCAGTTCATTTTGGCAATCAACAAGTGCCTCGTAGGGCCCCCTCATGTTCGGGTAGCTCCAGGGGTAGGAGCCACGTTTGGGCCTCTTCCAAGCAATTGAGTGGTTCTACCCAGCAACCAGAGGATCTGAAGCATTCTCCCACTCGAACGTGGGCTAGTGTTGCGAAGCTAGTAGTGAAAGGATATGATCTTGCTTACTCCCCGCCCACTTTTGTGGATGGCAAACCGGTAGTTCACCTTGCGGAGGAAGTCTTGGAGGCTTTTGATCCCAAATGGCATGAATGCCTTATTGGTTACTATGTAGGGAAGAAGCTTCCCTTCAAACTAACGAAACAAACTTTGATGCGAACTTGGGGCTCCAAGCTTGTAGAGGTGATGGTGAACAATCAAGGCTTCTTTCTCTTCCATATTTCGGACCCAGTGTTCCGGTGTAAGATCCTAGAAGATGGACCCATCACGGTGGCGAGGATTCCTCTCGTTTTGCAGCAATGGAGGCCTCTTATGGACTTGAAGAAGGACAATCAAACCGCCGTTCCAATCTGGATTAGATTGAATAACCTCCCTCTTGATCTATGGTCGGCTCCGACTTTTGGAGGCATTGCTAGTGCCGTTGGGAAACCTCTATATGTTGACTAATACATGAAGCATACAAAGGTGCTTTCCTTTGCAAGAGTTTGTGTTGAAATTTATGCCAATTAACCTAGATGCTCTACTGTTGATGTGGTCTTGAACGGAGTCTCGCGCTCAATTACAATTGAATTTGAATGGAAGCCATCTGAATGTCTGTCTTGTGGCACCCTCGGGCATAGGTGTGAGGCTACGGCTATGTTGGCACTAAATTTTTGCCCAAAAATATTTCATGTCAAATTCCTACATATAGATTATCTAGGTGTTTAATATAGTGTTTTAAATGGAAGATGTTTTATTTTTTTTTGGTGACCTAGGAACCTCAATGCAGCCCGACGTGGCCCAACGAGTAAACCTAGGGGGACACCTAAGCGGGAGGGCCCACCACCCCCGGTGTCTGGAAGATGTTTTTCCTTTAAAAGAAAAAAAAAAAAAACAAGTTCGGGCCAATGATCTAAAAGTGACTAGCCAAGCCTAGGAGATTAGATTGGAATTAAATGGCATGTTGGGGCCAAAATGCAATTTTTAAAGGTTGAGGGACCAATTCGCAAATTTTGCAAAATTTGCACCCAAGCTCGTAAATCGGCATCTTGGTCCCCAATTAAGTTGAAATTGAATTTGGGCCAAGTCGAATCAATCAAATCGAGCCAAAAAGACTACATTTGTATTGAATTGGGTATTTTCGAATAAGAAAATGACCGACTTTGAGGGACTTTCTTGCAAAATTAGGTGGACACAATTGCGAAATCTGGTCGAGATCTTAAACTACTATACATGTACTCGCTAATTGATCAAAAATCGTAGCAAAATTGATGGATTAAAGCACTCAAATCAGCAGCCAAAACTCAATCCACGAGTTGGTCTCAATTTGGAGTTGTTGAGTAAGCAACTTGGTGGCCCCACAATATCCTCCTCAGCTGCTCAACCAGCTCGATATCTGCACGTGATGGAAGACCATCATTGGTACTGCAAGTGGACAAACATTGGTTAGAGATAAGCTACTGAAGGCACGGGAAAATCACACCAAATCCGAACACTCAACAGCTGCAGAAGTGGAAAAGTTGACTAAGTCAGAGAGTGGGTGAAGTAGCACTGTTGACAGGCTTGGTAGGTGGACAAAATACAGACCAAAAATCCTCTAATTGAGGGGATAAGATCACGGAAGGGAGGTCTTTCAAGGGATGAGAAAAATGAGACGAGAAGAAGAGGAGAGAGCTCGGAATCGTTCCCAAAGACACCTTTAGAAGCAACTCCAAAAAGCAAAAAACCCAGAAATTCCAGACCGACCTGGGTAGAGAAAAGTGAAATTTTCACAAACTTGCGACCAAAATTAGCCAAGACCTTCAACTAGAGAATGAAACTTCACTCAAATATCTTTACAACCATATTTTGCATGTCCCAAATGGAGATCGAGAAGCCCTCCTAAAGCCCCCCGAAGCAGTACCCTTCTGGCAGGCCAAGAAAGTCTGAAAATTTTTCGGTGTTGAGCCTGGTTTGTCATGGGTGAAGGAAGGCGAGTTCTTTTGAGACAATTGAGAAACAAATGAGGAAAATCTTGACTTGTACCCCCAAACTACAATACATATAGTTTGGTTTTGGTGTTAAGTTTTCTGACAAAAGAGGTCTAGAAGTCTAATTTTGGAGGTGAGCTAAAACCTTCATTGTTAGTTCCTTTTTCTACAGATCTCATTTCCAGTTTGAAGGAGCCAACTTCCACGTGCCCCCGAGGATAATTTCTTGGTTTCTTCGGCCAAAAATCACTTTGAAAAGAAACTGGGAAGCAAGGTAAGTATCCTAGATATATTTTTGTTCGATTTTGAACATGTTTTAATAGTAAAAAATCAAGAGTAAAACTAGTCCAAAAAACTGATTTTGAGGCTGGAATTTTTCTAAGTGTTGAAATCTCTTCAAGAGTTTTGCATGTATGCTTTTTGGAGAGAGGTTGTTTTGATGTGTTCAATTGGTTATTCTCTATGATGTTTGTTGCATTTGAAAGCCCATGCTACATACTTTCAATTGGATTAAGTAATGTGTTCGGTAGATCTTGCATGTGATGAGTGTCGGGGCTTGAATACGGGTATGCAACCTGTTTGCTTGACTTGGGTTCAAACCCAGATTTGCAAAATCAGCTCAAACCCACATATTTGATGACGATTTCAGCTTGGTTCTTGTGTGTTCTAGGCTGTGATTTCTTGCTAAACCTGTTCTTTGCATGTAATTGTATATCCTTGATACTTTTCTTCCACGTGTGATTGCTTATGGGTCGAGATTGAAGGCCACGAACATGGTCCGAAGAAGTTGTTTTGTAGTGATTTGATGCAAGCCAAGCCATTCGATAAAATGTCCAACCCAAGTTTCGATCTTGAAACGGTTGATTTGAGCTTGATTATTGTGATATTCATGTGCTGTGTTGCTGTGTTGTTCAATGTTAGCATATATATCGGTTTAAGAAATTATTATTATTATTATTTTAAAATAATAAAAAATCCAAAAATCCACTTTGAAATATATATATATATATATATATATATATATATAAGTGATAGATGGTATCAAATTAAGGCAAAATGACATCTATGAAATTTTCCTAATTTTAAAAGGTCATTGTCCTAATTTAATGTTATTTTGGTATTTTATAATCTTTTTTCGTAAATAATCCATTTTGCATAGATTAAAATTATCTAGAGTAATTTCATGCATATTTAAATTCGAATTTTGCTCACGGGGTCCTGTCCGTGGTGTGATAACAAGGCCATGTAGTATTATTTGTCCGACTTGTATTGGGTCTTTCTTTCCGCATTACTTTCAAGTCATTTCAATTTCTTGGATGTTATTTACCACACCGCTTTCAATAATTTGAGTGTGAATTTATTTTCTAAATTATGTTAGGATTAGTCTAGAGATAAAAAAAAAAAAAAAACCTACAAAAACATTTGCATGGACATTTAGTGGTTTCATAAAGATTATAATTGGTAATCAAGATTGTGTGGCCATTTAGATAAACAACCTTCTAAGTTAGTGGTAACGCAAGGGCACTATTAGAAACATTGGCATAAACAAGTCCCCGTTCCTAGAAATCTCTAGTTGCATAGGAATCGAAACAACACTCCCGTGTCTTGATAGGTTTCTAGTCGATCCTAATAGGCTAGTTGCGACTCCTAGAAATACATAGATTGTTAAGAACTGAAATATGAAATCCAACGTCACGTGAGGTATAGGCTTGGGAGAGCCCACGCCTAATCTAAGGCCATTGGTCCGCCTCTTTAGGCAAATACCCCTAAACCTTCCTTCATTTTCCCCCAGACGGAAAAAAAGAGTCGTGATAGCTTGACGACTCCACTGAGGATTTGGTTGCAAACCTTAGAGGACTTAGGCCATAATAACTTGGTTGGTCATTCACTAACATGGCCTTCATTTGATAGCGCGTGTCAAAGTCGTGTGGAAAACAAGGTTATTCCGCTAACAATGTGTTAAATGTTTTTGTAGGTTTGGAGTAATAAGGGGTGAGTGTTTGTTAACCCATTTATTTTGCAGGAGGCGTGGGAATGTATGTCTATATGGATGAAATTGAAGTGTTTTTTGGATATCAATTGCTATCAACTGTTGTGCGTGCCTTTATACTTACCGTAGCACTACACATTTGCGCACACAACCCGCAATCTAAAACCCCGATCGTACTAGGAAGCCCATAGGAGGTGCCAAAAGATGGAACCTGTGCGGGGAATGACCCATGGTTATCCACTTTTGGTCCCGCTCAGTTTGATTAATGATAAAGAGAACTGTCCGACGTAAGTGCGGAGTGGGGAAAGCTCTTTTGATCTAATCAAAATGGGGACCTTAAGTCTTTAGAATTCCACCTTTATGCATCAAACCTCACAAGTTTACATCCGCATGTCTATGTGATTGAAAAAAAAAAAAGTCTCTTCACCCATTGTAAGTATGATTTTTGCATCTACTTGCTCACTTCAGATTGAAATTTTCATTTTTTGAGATTCACGAAATCAATGGAATGCCCTTAGCGATATATGCTTGACACTCACTCTTAATAAATAAACATTTCAAATACCTTCGATCTGGGACCTACAGAATATATGTTTTTGTTTAAATTTTCAATTACGAACTCAAAGTCTCATTTTGTATAGAAATTCTCCCAAGTCAAGAATACATTTTGGGGCATAGAATTAAAATCAAATTTTTAATGAAATTCTTTATTGGTCACATTTCAAAATTCAAATTCAAATCCCATTTCATGTATTGATTTCTCAAAAAAAAAAATCACCTCACCTTTCCATGAGTGAAACCACAGATTAATCTTTCAAAATCAATGCCCCATTTGTGTATAAAACTTTTGGAACAGTGGGCATTCAATTGATAGTTGCGGATCGATCTTTTAATGAAATCTCCTCTTACTAATAAAATCTTAACGAAATACCAAATTCTCGTAAGTGGATACTATGGAGAAGGTATCGTCGCCTTGATTTCATTGTAAGAGGCGGCTTTATTGAAAGATCAATTTTCTTTCATGTACTGACATTATCTTCCTTTCGCAGATCATGTGTGACAACCATTCCTTGAACTCCTCTTGCTTGACCATGCCAAAAGTGGACTTTAAAGCTAGGACGAGAATTGTGCTTATTATGCTCCTCTACGAAAGAGCTTCTTGTACTTTATCCTTGTCATTATTCCTATTAGGAACCATGTTTTGCATTTTGGGTTTTGATTGTGGACCCAATCGAATGCTTTTGTAAATCATACAACTCACATTTTTTGAATAATGAAGTTAGGGTTCATAAAAGTCATATTCTTTAAAACATTTGAAGTACTTCAAACTGAACCTTTAGGCTAAGCTTTTATGCCTTAGCTTGAAAATGTTTGAAAATGAGTTTGAAGAAGAATTTGCGTAAGATTTTATCTCTTCACTTAATCGCTTTTTAGCAAGTTGATTTGCGAGATGATGGTAAGGTTGTAATAATTCCAATACGGATTTCTTGTGCAACAACTGACTCAGTCATCCATTTTTGTCAAACAGGCAAAATGACGGTTTTGTTCAAGATTGACGTTTACTTCCTCTAAAAAAGCAAAAGCGTGGGCCTTTCCTTAACAGAGCAAGTCATGAGATGCATCAATTCATGCTCATTTTTGGGCATATTTGGTTGAGTCATGAACTTCAAGAATATTTTTGCATCATATGAATTCAAACGTTGCGATTAAGTGTGAAAAGAACCACCAAAGCTTCGAAGATCACAAATCTATTGGTCTAATGAAGTTCCACATCCTGGACGACCTCATATTAATTTGACATTCTTCGTGGAAGAAGAATTTTGTAGACATTCTTTGGCATCAAACTACTTCGTTGGTTGCAAACAAGAAGCAACTGCAATCTCTACACTTCCAACGGTTTCTTGGCATCCAATCCTGTATGGAGATGATTATTGATGGTTTGCAAGACAACACTTCAAGATGTAGATGTACACAAACAAGAATCAGTCATCAAATGTTGCCCTCAAATAAAAGATTTTAGTGAGGCAAATTACTGGCAAGCAACAAGGCTACATGGGGAGGACAACCTGGTCTAGAATCACACGATCTCTAAAAGAAAAGGGTGTGTTCGTTCCAAAAGTCAAAACAACTCATTCATAAACTGACATAGCCACCCATGTTTACAGATTGTGAAGTGGGAAATGCATTGGCGTAGCAAAAATGGTGAAAGATCACCTAGCCTAAAAGGGGTAGGCGGGAAACTAAAGCATGAAGGATTCAAATGAAATGAAGATTCATCAATCCAACACAATGAAGCTGCGTATGGACAAGGACAATATCTTCCCTTCCTCCACAAAGATATGGTGAGATGCGGAATTGCCCGACTTTGAAAAAGGGTGTACTTCGTTTCTAAACCTGATGTACCTAAGAATAGAAATAATACATTCGTTCCATATGTGCAGGAAAATTTAATTAGGGCAGTTGGCAACAAAATGGATCGGGGGCATGCAATCTTGAGTCATCCGACTTCTAAAAAGGGAAAGATTCAAATGGAATAAACATTTGCCAAGTGAATTGCTGTCAATCACAAGAGCAAATCCCTCTCCATGGCCAAGGAAGCGGGATGGAACGCAATCATCAACTATGCCATAAAAGGAGTATACCGTTCCTAAAATGAATTACGTCGAACAATATGAAAATAACATATTGCATCTCTTTTTCCTTGCAGTTGATAAACGGGGCAAGTCACTCAAAGTAGAGTGACTCTCACTTGTGAAGCAAGATGAAACAAAGTCAATTGATTCAGCACAAAAGGGAGTATCATCCTAAATTAGTCCAATTCAATTGTGGAATATAAGTAACATGTCCCATTTCTTGTAGGAAAAGGTGCACATTGACCGCTGAAGTAATACCTTATACCAAGAAGGCATGCTAAGGCCCAACCATCCATTTTGATGGAATAAATGGAGTAAAACATCTAAGGAGCAATGCCCTCACGTGTCGAAACGAGGAGTACCCCTCTCCTTTCATCTTTGATGCCAACTCAATTCGATAATGTCTAAATGGCCCATTTGAAAGCAAGATCTTCAAGGAAATGTTAACACCTGAGGAGCAAAAGCACATGAAGAGGAAACACAAGACATTTAAAGTCAGATGCCGGAGAAGGGTAATTCAGTATCGTTTCCAAAATGCCTCATCTAAACTTCATTTTTGACATAGTTCCCTTGTTTGACAGGAAGCGTTGGTATTCAAGGAACAAACTCAAAAAATTGATTTAAGCATAATCGATATTGACCAAGCAAGCATGTGGAGGTAATACGTGTCAAATTCACCTACCTTGATTTAAAAGATGTGTCGTTCTAGAGCCGGTTCAATTAAATAAAAAAGGAAGTGCCCCATGGACACTACCAGGGCTTCGGCCTGGTGGTATGGGGAATGAATGAACGGGTGCAAGAGGTACAGAGTTCGATCTCGAAAACGGCAACGAGGTTGCCATGTAAAAAAAAATATAAAAAAAAAAAACTTTTTGCATCTCTTATTTTTGCAAGAAGAAGAAAAAAAATAAAAAAATATAAAACAGTACGTTCATTCCGTTGTTTTCCGCCAAATGGTGAAACTGACCAAGGGTAATGTTGTATCGTTTCCGTTTATGATCCCCGAGGATTCATGTACTAACACATTCCCTCTTTGTTCTTCGTAGGGTCGTCTGACTACTAAGGCACTGTAAGTACCCTTCTTCTCAAAATCAAATGAAAAACAAATGGAGAATTTCCATTGCAAAAAAAAAAAAGAACATTTAGTGTTTTTCTAGAAACAATCACAAAAAAAAAAAATGGAAATTGAAGAAACAAGTTTTCCACAAGGTTTGCAAAAATCTTCTTTATCTTTAAATTGTCCATCCACTCTATGGATCACTCATTTCGAATCAAAATTCTCTATGGAGGTTAATCCACCTAGATGATCTCAACAAAAATGAAAGGCGATGTTACTTATGCCAAGCGAGAAACACTTAGGATGAGGAAAGGCAACCCATTTCCAAACATGTCCTTTAAGCACTTTGGGATTCGAGTGAAAAAGAAAACCCGTGTCGTTTAAGATCAATGAATTCATTCGCAAGCAGTACATAGATCAAGATGATAAGAGGCATTTCTTTCCTCTATCATACACGCTACAGGTGACAATAGTTAGCCCATTTGAGCCTTTTAATGTGAAGAATTTTCTACAAAATACCTCTGTCAAGAACCACCCCACGATGGGGCAATCACAGAGGTTTGGGTTGACATTATTTGGAGAGGAAAGATGAGAAAGGTTTCTTTACTCTCACTTGCATAAATCTTTTGCGGTAACTTTAGGTAAATTCTTATGGAAGCTCGAAGCATCCCAAGGTGAAGAAGAGCATTCTTTTTCTCTACCCAAACACCGATACCCTTTGCTTAAACCATATTGAACCTAGCTATTCATTTCCAAAACCCGAGTGGTGATTATCTCCCACATTGGGGGCAAGGCACATGATTTACCAATGCAATTGGTGTTTACATGAGAATATGAAAAGCATCTTGAAAGTCCTAAGAGCTCAAAAAGTTCAAAAGAACAAAATTCAAGTGAAAATTAAGGGGTATGAAAAAGCAGGTCCGGTAAAAGCAAGGCCAATGCTTGAAAAAAAAAAAAAGGGAGAGAGTGGAAGAAAAACAATTGCATCAAGAGGAATATCTCTGTGAAAGCAAAAATGGCAAAAAAAAAAAAAAATGCTTGCATTGAAAAGAAAATCATTGCTGCAAATGCAAAAGCCATTATGTTAAGATGATTAGTCAAAGGACTTTCGAGACAATTTGAATTCTAAACATTGAGTGCTTTAAAAAAAATGGATGGTATGGTAATGATGCCATGATAATCACCAACTCCCAAATCCCCCTTTGACAAAAAGTTCTAAGCGTTTTGAACTAAGCCTTTTGAACCTTTCCCCGAATCAACATTGCAACCCATTTCCAAAGTCTCTTCAGATTGGGATAATTCAAAGTGGAAATAGGGACTTCCTAAAGAAGATGCTGCTCGAAGAAGTGAGAGTAAGGCTGTCTTATCTCATCTTAAGGTTTCTTGACTTGTAAACCTGTCGAAGATGTTGATCGGTGATTAATTCATTTCATAGCCAATGATGCTTATCCATTGCTAAATCCATGACCAAACCAGCACTACGGTCCTTCTAAAAGACCTCTTAGATTGGTCAATGTGTACTTATTGCGAATGATTCAAAGCCTTGCACATTGGAAGAGTGAGATTGAGTGATTAGTTTATTTCTCATATGAATAGATGGGATCAAATAGCCATTTTCTTGAGAATATGCGAGAAGCCCTTTCGACTAGGTGTCCTTGCTCAAAGATACTTAACAAACCTTTCTCATGAGTCAAGGTCATTTTGACAAGGACTTTTCTTCCAAAAGAATTTGACGATTAATGATATCATCCGAGCGTGATGACAATTTTGTGAGTTTGTCAAGTTGTTGGAATTAGTTTGATTTGTTTATGCAATCATTACCTTCTCATTACCGATACACTTTTGATATTGTTTCTAATGACATATGTTGAAATTGACCTCATTTAGTATGCTTTCGCTACTAGAATACTTGTTATAATGAGTACTATTTAATGTGCAGTATCCATTTTAGAATATTCTCAAATGACAAGTTCCTCTAGTGAAACCACACAATTTCAAAGGGTTCATGGGTTAACCTTAAACCTTGCATTTTCAAAAGGTTCTTGGTTATCCTTAAACCTTGCAATTTCAAAGCGTTCATGGGTTAGCCTTAAATCATGCATTTTCAAAAGGTTCTTGGTTATCCTTAAACCTTGCAATTTCAAAGGGTTCATGGGTTAGCCTTAAACCATGCATTTTTAAAAGGTTCTTGGTTATCCTTAAAACGTTGCAATTCTAAAGGTTCATGGGTTAGCCTTAAACCATGCATTTTTCAAAAGGTTCATGGTTATCCTTAAACCTTGCAATTTCAAAGGGTTTATGAGTTAGCCTTAAACCATATATTTTCAAAAGGTTCTTAGTTATCCTTAAACCTTGCAATTTCAAAGGGTTCATGGGTTAGCCTTTAACCATGCATTTTGAAAAGGTTCTTAGTTATCCTTAAACCTTGCAATTTCAAAGGGTTCATTGGTTAGTCTTAAACCATGCATTTTCAAAAGGTTCTTGATTATCCTTAAACCTTGCAATTCTAAAGGTTCATGGGTTAGCCTTAAACCATGCATTTTCAAAAGGTTCTTGGTTATCCTTAAACCTTGCAATTTCAAAGGGTTTATGAGTTAGCCTTAAACCATACATTTTCAAAAGGTTCTTGGTTATCGTTAAATCTTGCAATTCTAAAGGGTTCATAGGTTAGCCTTAAACCATGTATTTTGAAGATGCCATTTCAAAGGATTTATAAGTAAGCCTTAAACCATATATTTTCAAAAGGTTCTTGGTTATCCTTAAACCTTGCAATTCTAAAGGGTTCATGGGTTAGCCTTAAATCATGTATTTTCAAGATGCCATTTCAAAGGGTTCATGGGTTAGCCTTAAACCATGCATTTTCAATAGGTTCTTGGTCATCCTTAAACCATGCAATTCCAAAGGGTTCATGGATTAGCCTTAAACCATGTATTTTCAAGAGGTTCTTGGTCATCCTTAAACCACGCAATTCCAAAGAGTTCATGGGCTAGCCTCAAACCATGCATTTTCAAGAAACAATTTCAAATGGTTCATGGGTTAGCCTTAAACCATACATTTTCAAGAGGTTCTTGGTTATCCTAAAACCATGCAATTTACACGATTAGTGGGACTGCCTTAAGCCACACGGTTAGTGGATCTGCCTTAAATCACACAATTAGTGGATCTACCTTAAACCACAAGGTTAGTGGGACTGTCTTAAACCACAAGGTTAGTGAGACTGCCTTAAACCACACGGTTAGTGGGACTGCCTTAAACCACAAGGTGTGTGGGACTACCTTAAACCACACAGTTAGTGGGACTACCTTAAACCACAAGATTCGTGGGACTACCTTAAATCACAAGATTTGTGGGTATATCCTTAAACCACACTTCTCAAAGTAGTCATAGGTACATCCCTAAACCACGCTCTTTACATTAAGCTCGCTTGCATTTTCATTTGCTATTGTAAAAAAAAAAAAAACAAACAAAAAATTAAAAACAAAAAATAAAAAAAATAAATAAAATAAATAAAAATTAGGTGTCACCTTATCTTTGAAAGAAATCTCTTTGAGCTTCTTTCCAAATAGGGGCAACTGTTGAAATCTAAATTTTGCCCAAAAATATTTCATGCCAAATTCCTACATATAGATTATCTAGGTGTTTAATATAGTGTTTTAAATGGAAGATGTTTTTTTTTTTGGTGACCCAAGAACCCCGTACAGCTAGCCGGGCGAGTAAACCTAGGCTGACACGTAAGCGAGAGGGCCCACCACCCCTAGCGTCCTGGAAGATGTTTTTCCTTTAAAAAAAGAAGAAAAAGAAGAAGCAAGTTCGGGCCAATGATCTAAATGTGACTAGCCAAGCCTAGGAGATCATATTGGAATTAAAATGGCAAGTTGGGGCCAAAATGCAAATTTCAAAAGTTGAGGGACCGATTCGCAAATTTTGCAAAATTTGTGCCCGAGCCCATAAATCGTCATCTTAGTCCCCAATTAAGTTGAAATTAAATTTGGGCCAAGTTGAATCAATCAAATCGAGCCAAAAAGACCAAATTTGTATTGAATTGGGTATTTTCGAATAAGAAAATAGCCAACTTTGAGGGACTTTCTTGCAAAATTGGGTGGACACAATTGCAAAAACTGGTCAAGATATTAAACTACTATACATGTACTCACTAATTGATCAAAAATTGCAGCAAAATTGATGGATTAAAGCACTCAAAATCAGCAGCCAAAACTCAGTCCACGAGTTGGTCTCAATTCAGAGTTGCTGAGTAAGCAACTTGGTGGCTCCACCATATCCTCCTCAGCTACTCAACCAGCTCGATATCTGCACGTGATGGAAGACCATCATTGGTACTACAAGTGGACAAACATTGGTCAGAGATAAGCTACTGAAGTCACGGGAAAATCACACCAAATCCGGACATTCAATAGCTATAGAAGTGGAAAAGTTTACTAAGTTAGGAAGTGGGTGAAGTAGCCCTGTTGACAGGCTTGGTAGGTGGACAAAATATAGACCAAAAATCCTCTAATTTAGGGGATAAGATCACGGAAGGGAGGTCTTTCGAGGGATGAGAGAAAGGAGACGAGAAGGAGAGGAGAGAGCTCAGAATCGTTCCCTAAAGACACCTTCAGAAGCAACTCCAGAAAGCAAAAAACCCAGAAATTCCAAATTGACCTGGGTAGAGAAAAGTGAAATTTTTACAAACTTACGGCCAAAATTAGCCAAGACCTTCAACTATAGAATGAAACTTTACTCAAATATCTTTCCAACCATATTTCGCACGTCCCAAATGGAGATCAGGAAGGCCTCCTAAAGTCCCCCGAAACAGTACCCTTCTAGCAGGCCAAGAAAGCCTGAAAAATTTTTAAGTGTTGAGCCTGGTTTGTCATGGGTGAAGGAAGGCGAGTTCTTTTGAGAAAATTGAGAGACAAATGAGGAAAATCTTGACTTGTACCCCCAAACTACAATACATATAGTTTGGTTTGGTGTTAAGTTTTCTGACAAAAGAGGTCTAGAAGTCTAATTTTGGAGGTGAGCTAAAACCTTCATTGTCAGTTCCATTTTCTGTAGATCTCATTTCCAGTTTGAAGGAGCCAACTTCCACATGCCCCCTCGAGGATAATTTCTTGGTTTCTTCGGCCAAAAATCACTTTGAAAAGAAACTAGGAAGCAAGGTAAGTATCCTAGATATATTTTTGTTCGATTTTGAACATGTTTTAATAGTAAAAAATCAAGAGTAAAACTAGTCCAAAATTTTGATTTTGAGGCTGGAATTTTTCTAAGTGTTAAAATCTCTTCAAGAGTTTTGCATGTATGCTTCATTTGAAAGCCCATGCTACGTACTTTCACTTGGATTAAGTAATGTGTCCCATAGATCTTGCATCTGATGAGTGTCGGGGCTTGAATACAGGTATGCAACATGTTTGCTTGACTTGGGTTCAAATCCAGATTTGCAAAATCAGCTCAAATCCACATATTTGATGACGATTTTAGCTTGGTTCTTGTGTGTTCTAGGCTGTGATTTCTTGCTAAACCTGTTCTTTGCATGTAATAGTATATCCTTGATACTTTTCTTCCACGTGTGATTGCATATGGATCGAGATTGAAGGCCACGAACATGGTCCGAAGAAGTTGTTTTGTGGTGATTTAATGCAAGCCAAGCCATTCGATAAAATGCCTAAACCAAGTTTCAATCTTGAAACGGTCGATTTGAGCTTGATTATTGTGATATTCATGTGCTGTGTTGTTCAATTTTAGCATATACATCGGTTTAGGAAATTATTATTATTATTATTATTATTATTATTATTATTATTATTATTATTATTATTATTATTATTATTATAAAAAAATCCAAAAATCTAATTTTTTTAAAAATATATAAAAGTGATAGATGGTATCAAATTAAGGCAAAAATGACATCTACGAAATTTTCCTAATTTTAAAAGGTCATTGTCCTAATTTAATGTTATTTTGGTATTTTATAATCATTTTTTGTAAATAATCCATTTTGCATAGATTAAAATTATCTAGAGTAATTTCATGCATATTTAAATTCGCATTTCGCTCACGGGGGTCTTGTCTCGGGGTGTGATAACAATGCCATGTAGTATTATTTGTCCGACTTGTATCGGGTCTTTCTTTTCCGCATTACTTTCAAGTCATTTTAATTTCTTGGATGTTATTTACCGCACCGCTTTTCAATAATTTGAGTGTGAATTTCTTTTCTAAATTATGTTAGGATTAATCTAGAGATAAAAAATAAAAAAAAATTAAAAAAAAAACCTACAAAACATTTGCATGGACACTTAGTGGTTTCATAAAAATTATAATTGGTAATCAAGATTGTGTGGCCATTTAGATAAACAACCTTCTAAGTTAGTGGTACTGCAAGGGCGCTAATAGAAACTTTGGCGTAAACAAGTCCCCGTTCCTAGAAATCTCTGGTTGCATAGGAATCGAGACAACACTCCCATGTCTTGATTGGTTTTTAATCGATCCTTATAGGCTTGTTGCGACTCATAGAAATACATGGATTGTTAAGAACTGAAATACGAAATCCAACGTCGCGTGAGGTATGGACTTGGGAGAGCCTGCGCCTAATCTAGGGCCATTGGTCTGCCTCTTTAGGTAAATACCCCTAAACCTTTCTTTCTTTTCCTCCAGACGGAAAAAAAAAAAAAAAAAAGGTCGTGACACACTACGTGGCCAATACGGGCAGAGGGGAGGTTTTGAATCAGCCTACCTCAGACCTGCCCGCCCCTCCTTAGGACCCCACTTCGGCTCCGGTTGTAGTGGAGAACCCGCAGGCTTCACAGATTGGTTGGAACTTGGTGATAGGGAAAAAGAAGAAGCCCTCGCAATTGAAGGGTTGTCCTTCAACCCGGCCACCTTATTCTGCTGAGGTAGGCAACTTGATGAGGCTCAAAGGCCTTGCTACGGATCATCCTCCTCCCTTGTCCATTAGGAAGTCATTGAGGAGCGCAAGTGTGTCGAGGCCAACATCTCCTCCTAGTCCTCTGACTAAGAGACCTAGCTCACTGCTGGAGGTTCCTACCTCCCCCCTTGAGGAGGATAAAGAACAAATAGTAGCCTCCAATTTCGGTCCCGATGCTAGTAGGGATTCAGTGCTTTCAGAAAGCTTCTTTAGCTCATACGCTGATTTGCTCTCTCCTATCTCGTCCTTGAGGCTCCTACCTCTTCAAGGAAGGTTGAGGCCATCCAAGAGAAACTCATAGGCCTTGACCCAGCCCCTCCTCCTATTGTGACCTCAGTTGCTTTGGTGGCCTCATGGTGGAAACCGAGTAGGAGGAGGTAAGCCCTGCGCTCCTCCACCAACTCCTTTATTTTCAGTTCGTTATATATTTACATATATATTTATATACATATGTATATTGGTATATGGAACGTCAGAGGTCTCCATGATCCCTTAAGACAAGCAGAAGTTAGGAATCTTGTTTCTTCTAATGGGTTTTGTCTAATTGGTTTGTTGGAAACCAAAATTCTGGATTCTCTTTTTGACTCCATATTTGCCAGATTGTAATCAGGCTGGAATTGGGTGGCCAATTATGAGTTCTCTCATAGGGGCAGGATCTAGCTTGGCTGGAACCCTTCTTTGGTGGATTTTGAAGTGCTTTCATCTAATAGCCAGGCAATTCATGGTAGTTTGAAGCTTATCATGTCTGGTATCTCCTGCTATGTCTCAGTGATATATGCTGAACATATTTTTGTAGCTAGAAGGCCATTATGGGCGGACCTTATTCATAAGAGTATTTTATGCCGAGATGATGCTTGGCTAGTAGCCGGAGATTTCAATGCTATCAGGGATCCCTCTTATCAGATTGGTAGGTCTAACAATTGGCTTCCTTGCTTTGATGATTTCAATCTTTGTTTGACCCAAGTTGAATTAGAGGACTTGAGATATGTTGGCTTTCGGTTCACTTGGTCTACTTCCTCGGGGGTTAATCGCAAGGCTAGGAAAATTGATCGAGTTGTTGTGAATGCTAACTGGAGTCTTCACTTCTCTTATTCGGAAGCATCTTTCCTTGCACTTGGCATCTCTGACCAGTCTCTTATGGTGGTTAGGGTTTTGTAGCTGGTGGTCTCAAGGAAACCTTTTAAAATTTTCGACTTCTAGACTAAACACCCGTCTTTCCACAGCACGGTGTCTCAAGTTTGGGAGAGTCCGATTGAAGGGGTTCCTATGTACAGATTGGTAAGTAAGCTGAAGGCCCTCAAAGGCCATTTGAAGCAACTCAACAGAGAATCGTTCTCTAATATCTCTGAGAGGGTTAATGTAGTGAGGGATGCTTTGTTATCCACCCAGGTTGACTTGCAGCAGGATCTTACTAGTGAGCTTCTTGCAAACTTGGAGAAGACACATCGTAGGATGTTTCTGGAATTGAGTAATCAGGAGGAGTCCTTCTTAAGATAGAAATCTAGGATTAGGTGGCTCAAGGAAGGTGACCGGAATACCAAATTCTTTCACCAATCCGTTATTAGGAGACAGTTGAGGAACATAATTCTCTTTGTTATGGATTCTACTGGTTCTATTATCTCGGACCTGAGCTTAATCCACCATACCTTCGCTTTTGGCACCATGCCCCTTGTCCTCCAGCCCCTCATTAATGGATCTTTGGGAGGTTATATGATGCTCTCTCAATGAGAAATAGGTCAGTTCTCTATCTCGTCCTTTCTCTTATTCGAAGATTCAGGATACTATATTCTCTCTTGCTCGAGGGAAGGCTCCAGGACCAGACGGTTTTGTGTCGAATTCTTCAAGCATAATTGGGAGATAGTTGGACCTTTGGTCATTGAAAAGGTTAAAGATTTCCTCATAACGAGGAGACTTCTCAAGGAAATCAACAATACCATCCTAGTAATGATCCTAAAAGTTTCTAATGCTACGTGCATAATGATTACCGCCTATAGCCCGATGTAATACTATTTACAAATGCATTACGAAGCTTTTGGCTAATCGACTTGCTGCAGAGTCCTTAATGATATCGTCAGCCCTTATCAAAATGCCTTCGTCAAAGGCAAGAGAATTAGAGACAACATTCTTATTACCCAGGAATTATTTGCTAGCTTCCATCTTAATCCTTATGTGCCTAAGTGTGCGGTCAATGTGGACTTTCAGAAAGCTTACAACACAGTAGACTGGGATTTTTTGGAGTTGGTTCTTCATGCCTTCGGCTTCTCGGATCATTTTGTTCGAATAATTATGGTATGTGTTCGCATTCCTAAGTTTTCTATTTCGTTGAATGGAGAACTTCATAGTTTCTTCCCTAGTGGCCGAGGCCTTCACCAGGGGGATCCAATTTCTCCTTACCTTTTTACCTTAATCACGGAGGTTTTTTCCGAGATCCTTAGTGTCTGCTCTAGGCAACCAGATTTCAAGTTCTTTTGGAGATGCAAGGCTTTGAGTCTTTCACATCTCTTCTTTGCGGATGTCGTATTTCTGTTTTGTGGAGCTGACTTGGTTTCCATTTCACTCTTAGAGGAGGGTTTGAATACCTTCTCTTCTTGGAGTGGACTCAAGCCTAATTCTAATAAGAGTGAGATATTTCTTGCTGGAGGATCGGTAGATTTGCGCAGAGAGATTCTCCTAGTGTTTGGCTTTCAGGAGGGGTCTTTGCCGGTGCGGTATCCGGAGTTCCTAGTATCTCCTCCCTACTCGGCAAGGCGAATTGCATTTTCCTTTTGGATCGCATAACTACAAGAGTCCAGTCCTAGACTCAGCATTTCCTTTCTTTTGCTGGACGTCTTCAGCTTATAAGGTTAGTTAATCATGCAATCCAAGCTTACTTGGTTAGTGTCTTTATCATCCCCGTTGCGTGTGTTGGATCGTATTGAACATATATTGAGACAGTTTCTTTAGAAGGGCCCTGGCCTAGGGAGGGGTGGTGCCAAGGTATCTTGAGATGAAGTTTGCTTTCCAAAGGAAGAAGGAGGGCTAGGCATCCGCAGTCTGAAGAATTGTAACAAGGCAACGATGCTAAAACACATATGGATCCTGTTTATGGACAAGGAATCCTTGTGGTGTAGGTGGATCCACTCGACCTTCCTTAAAAGGATGAGTTTTTGGGTGATTAAGCAACCCACCTGCTGCTCTTAGGCATGGAAGCGAATCCTCCACCTTAGGACTGATTTTCGGTTATCTTTTCTATGGAAATTAGGAGATGGCTGCTCTGTTTCCTTTTGTTCAACCACTGGCACCCGAGAGGCTCCCTCAACTTGATATTTTTTGACTCTTTCATTTACAGATCTGGTCTTCCCAGGCATGTGACAGTGGCAGATCTTTTTTCGCTTGCTGGCCAGACCATGCGAGAAGCTTTACAGTCTTGGGAACATCCCCTTCCCTTTCTAGTGCAAGCTTCGGATCGTCTTACTTGGCAAGAAAACACATCTGGTTTATTCTCAGTTGCTTCAGCTTGGCACCTCATCAGGAAAAAGAAGCCTCGGGTCAATTGGGCTTCATTGATATGGAACAATGATATAGCTCCAAGATATCAATTCATTCTTTGGCTTATAACCAAAAACCTTCTTCCTACGCATGCTTTACTCTTATCGCATGGTAGGATTGGGGATGCGATGTGCCCCTTTTGCAAAGTAACTCCAGATTCTATTGATCATCTGTTTTTTTAGTGTAGCATTACGGCTAGTTGTGCCTTCTCTTAGGTCGCCAGATGCAACCTCCCTTGGAGGAATGGGACTTGGGCTGACAACCTTTGCTGGGCTATTAAGTTCCTATCCGGTAAAGACTTTTATCACTCTATCACCAGGTTTTCTTTTGGAGCTCTTTGCCACCTTATTTGGAAATATAGGAATGAGATTCTCTTTAGGAACTATACCTTCACGCTTCCGGCCGTGAAGAACCACCTTATTAAAGTGGTTAAGGATAAGGCTCTAACATTCTCGAATGTTGAAGATAACCCAAGAAATAGGAGACTTCAACATAGCTGGGCGATAGACCCCTGCATCTTCTCTTTTACTCCGGCACATCCGTAATTTTTCCAGATTGGAGTGGTGGTGCAGGAGGGTCCGCTGCTGTGCTTGTTGTTTCGGTGCTGGCCTTGATTCTTGCCAGTTGTCTCGTCCTTTCCATTTGGGCGATGACGTTTTGTTTGGTTTAGCTTAGGTTGCCATTATTTGGCTGGCTGGTTGCCTTCTTTTGTTTGGTCCATCTTTTGGATGTGGCCGTAGTTGTGCGGCTTAACCACATTTTGTGCCTTGTTGGCTTCCCTTTTCTTCTCCCTTCGGCATCCTTCCACCCATTATGCCTCTATTCATTATGAGTGTATGTTTTGGTGCCGTTTTTGTTGTAAATATATATTAGCTTAATATGATTACCTTTTACCACAAAAAAAAAAGTTTCTAGAACACATTTTTCAAAAATGTCACATTTTCTGCGAAACAAACAAAACATTAATATCATTCTCAAAACTGCAGTCGGAACAAAGGAAAGGGAGGAAAATGAGACGTGGTCGAAAATGATATGAAATCTAGAATTAAAATTTTTATATAATTACATATTATATGATTGAACTTAAAACCATACTCATAAATTGATTATTAGATGATAAATAGAAGTTTATAAAATAATGTGTAAAATATCTTGATGATATATATGAGGTATTACACTCATGATTAATTATCAAAATGACGATTATTATAATGTCATATTTATTTTTACATAATCACATGGTATGTGCTAACTTTTAGTTTATAATCATACATAAATTACTAAAATATATGTAAAAATATTTGATACAATAGAATGTATATTTAATCGTATGTGACTATTATAATATTCCCACTAGTTATGATTGAAGGGTATTTGAGGAATTTTCATACTAATCCTCTCTTATAACTTATGTCATTTATGAAACCCAACAGTGCAATAGGAATTACATTATTTAAACCAAACGGTGTAATGTTAATTACAACTTTATTACATTAGAACGTAATAGCCAATATATTACCATCTTATTCCATTGCTGCAATCAAATGAGCCCTTAGATGTTGAATTTCTTGTGAGATGCTTTGAAGAAATTCTCCTATAGCCTCCCTTTAGACTAGAAGTACTTGATTTGATTGGCTCGTTTAGCGAAAAAGAAAAAAGAACTTGACCTTAGCTGTAGGTTTTGTTAGCTATATAAATGGAGTCTCCTTATGAAATGGGGCTTTTTGGTTTTTGATGTCGAACTCCTATTGATCTTGTTTCCATTATTTAAGAAGACATAGCTTCATAACTAGAGGGTATTTTGCAAAACAAAAATACATGTCACTCATCCAACAATAAAAATATAGATATATCTATGCTGGCGGTCGACCAAACACCATGTTTAGAAATAGTATATAGGTTTATATATTATTGAATACAATGTGACCATTGTTGGATGGTTTGAAGATGTTCCAAACCTTCGTAGAGTTTGACACATTATTTTTTCAGAGCAAATAGCAAAAAATCATTTTCGAATATTTTCTTCTCCTGCATTCTGCATCGATTACTTGCAGAATCTATATTATATGCCCATAAAATATTTAAGAAAAAAAGCATCATTTTTTTTTTTTTTTTTTTTTTGCCTTGGACACTTTGGAAGTGGGGTTTGAATATTTAAGAAAACATTTACTTGCATCGATCACTCTAAAATAAATCATTTTATGCATGATTGTAATATCTTCACTATGCAAAGTTCCACGAGCTCCACTAATGGGCCCATTGTTATAATATCAATAATGTGACATCACATTTAGTTTATTATTGCACACAATAATTAATTTCATTGATTTTTTATTATGCACATTAAATTGCGTGATAACGATGGTGATCACCCAAGAGAACTATCTTGATGGAAGACGCTATATGAAAGAGTTAGAATGGGGATATAATTAGGTTCAAGTCAAACCCTCTCATTATCTAAATAATTAGAAAAAACATACCATTTACTTTGAGAGGGCAATTAGCTAAGAACACATATTCAACGATTGTTCAAGGCTTTGCAAATCTAAGCTTCAATTGAACCTCATCAATGGTTAAAAGTTAGTATAAATTTTACACATTTCAGCATTCAATCCTGATTATCGGGATCGGAGCTTCTTTATATCTCTACCTTGATGATTTTTCGTGATATTTTTATTGAATTAAAAATTGGGGCAAAGTCTAGTTGAGAGAGAATTTGGCAATTCTAGCCATTTTTAGGTGACTCATTACCTAGCTTCGAACCAGTATGGTCGTACCACCATGGGCAATAAAAGCCTTGTGTTAATTCGGTATTATGATGATTGTCGAAAGCTAATTGCGTGGAGGAAGTCGTGATGGTTAGGGTTTGCATTTTGGAAAATTTTACTTGATCCCAACCAATTTCTAAGTCGTTTTCATCGAATCTTGAATCTATGTGGTTGGGCCAGCATAGTCTACAAAAACCACGACTTAATTTACTTTAAGATGGGCTACCAAAGAAGACAAGGCAGTGGAAGGCAATGGAGACGAGAGAAGGGGGAGAAGTACACTATTAGTGCCATAAGTTGTGTACGACGCTTACTTTGGTGCCAAAAGTTTCTGTCGGATCACTTAAGTGCCAAATCGAAGAAAAAACGATCACTTTGGTGCCACCGGCGAGAAATTCCGGCCAAAATGATTACGTGGCTTTTATATTTAAAAAAAAAAATCGACAATTCTTAAGACTATCCACAGTGGATGGCATAAAACGACGCCATTTTCATTTCTTCGTAAGAAACGACATTGTTTTACCATTCCACGTGGATCACTTACAAAACGATCGTCGTTTTGTAAAATAGAGGATTCACTACGGTAAAAAACGATGTGGATTCACTACGGCCAAAAAAGGTGTTTGTATACAATTCTCACTCAACGCCACCGGCCGTAGCTCACCCACCCACCATTGTTTGCTCACCCGCCATTGCTCATCCACTGCTGTAGTTGCACCGTCGTTCACGTTCATTCGCTGGCTGCGTCCCCAACTCTCGCTCACTCAGGTTTGTCATGTTCTCTATGTGGGTCAATTTAATGAAAAATTTAGGGTTCCAACGGGCAAGTTAGGGCGTGGAGGGCAAATTGAGGGCTCAGCTCAGAGGGGAAAGTGGTGGGGACCGAATAGAAAAATTGAGGGTTTCATCGTTCATTTGCTTTCTTTTGTGAGAACCGAATAGAAAAATAGGGCGCGGTGGGGAAAATGAGGCTCGACTCGGAGGGAAACAGTGGTGGGACCGAATTTGTTTAATTAATTGGACTGCTTCTGTGGGGGAAACAGTGGGGGACCGAATTTGATTGAATTGAAAAATGGGTGGTGGGGACCTCACTTTATTTATTTCATTCGATTTCTTTTGTTTCTGTAAAGGCACCGAATTGAGGAGATTAGTCGCATTTGTTTCTTGACAACAAAACGACAATGACCTGCATGTAAAGTTAATGATTCTATCATGTGGTCCCAACAAATAATGAATCTCTTTTTTTTTCATTGGGTGCATCATCAACATGAACGCGAATCGGGTAGGTGTCATTTTTGTTATGGTGGAGAGTTTCTTATTGGCACTGAGGATTGAGAATATACTGGTGGAAAAGACTGTACTATATATGTCAATGTTCGGAAGCCATCATATGTTGATTTTCTTAGGGATTTGGTGTATTTTTTACGATACAAAGTGCAAAAACTACATTACTATGTTCTTGGGAAGGATTTGAAGGATGGCTTGAGATTTTTTAATAACAATAATGGTATTAAGGATATCATTTACTATTATCTTCACGACGAAGAAGCTAAGGTATATGTTGAGTATTATGGTGATGGTGAGGATGATGATGAGGATGAGGTTGGTGAGGGTGAGGATGAGGATGAGGATGGGGATGAGCAGACAACCACCGAAAGAGAAGAAGTGAGGGATCCTATTCAAGCAAGTAATCAGGTCGAGGATGAGTTTAGGTTAGATAAAAGGCAAAATGAGAGGGATAGAAGTCATATTGATAGAGATGAACAAACAAAGAGATGTCCTGAAATCTTAGGTGAAGATTTAGGTGAAGATGTGGGCAATGAAGACTTTATTGGATTAGAATGGGAAATTGCTTTATCCAGTGAATCGGAAGATGAATATTTGGCTTCGGTAAATTTCCCAAGTGACGAAGATGATGATGAACTTGCACAGTCAAGACAAAAGTAAAGGGAATTTCTAAGAAAAAAACTTGCAATTTCAGCAAAGAGGCCCGAGCCAGTAAATAAGAATGGAGCTCTAGTTGAAGATAATAGAAGTGAAAATGAAGAAAGCTACGGCGATGAAATTGCTAGTTCGGAGAATGAGTTTGACAATGATGATGAAGAACCTACTTGTCAAAGAAAAAGTAAGTACCATTGCTATGATCCGACTGTTGATAAACCTATTTTGTCTGTGGACATGAGATTCGACAATGCCAAATAGCTCAAAGAAGCTGTTGTAAAGAACTCCATTGGTGAACAGAAAAGCGTTCAATTCATTAGAAACACGAAGGAATTTGTGAGAGCTAAGTGTTCACAACCCAATTGTTCATGAAAGCTCTATGGCGCGCTGAGTAAGAATGAGTCATTCCAGATTAGGTTAACAATAAAAGGGTAACAAGTGTGTGGTTATCGAAGCATTTTTTCAACACTATCAAAGCAATGCTCGAGATCAAGAGTCCGCAATTTCAACAGTTAGTGAAGGAGCAAGTATGGATTAATGTGTCAAGGAATCAATGCAAGAGAGCTAAGATGAAAGTGATGAAAATATTGATGGATGGGTATAAGGAAGAATATGCGCAGGTATGAGATTATGCTGACGAATTCATATTTCAAAACCCATCTAGTAGGGTATATGTAGAGATTATGGAGAGGCCACTCCCTGATCTTGGGCCTAGATTTGATAGATTTTATGTTTGTTTTTATGCATGCAAACGAGACTTCTTGGTTGGTTGTAGAAGAGTTATATGATTGAATTGATGCTTTTTAAAGAGTTTATGCAAGGGGGAGTTGTTGGCTGTTGTGGGGAGAGATGCCAATAATCAAATGTTTCCGATAGCTTAGGCGGTGGTGAAGATAGAGAACAAGAATATTTGGTCATGATTCCTCAAAAATTTAATGGCTAACCTTAAGATAACCGATGGGAGAGGACGGGCATTCATGAGCGACCAATAGAAGGTAATTTCATTGTCAATTAATTCACTCCCTTTTTAATATTAATCACCTGCATATTTTCCCTAATTGTATTTATTGGTTTGAATTTTTGTAGGGACTTATTCCTACATTAGTTGAGTTGATGCCACATGCTAAGCATAGAATGTGCGCAAGACATATATATGCAAACTAGTCAAGGAACTTCAAAGGAAATAGGCTGCAGAAGCAATTCTAGCATATAGCAAAGAGTACCAACATGATTGATTTCATATTAGCCAAACAAGGATTGTTGCAGCTGACAAATGAAGGTTTTGATGCACTCTTCCAGATAGAAGCTAAGCACTAGTGTTGGGCCTTCTTCAGCAAAGAGTTCAAATGTAATATCATTGATAACAACCTCAGTGAAGCTTTCAACGACAGAATTTTAGAGGCCAGGTGCAAACCAATTATCAACATGCTTGATGATATTCAAGTTATGATGATGACTAGACTGCATAGGCAAAGAGATGAGGCTACGAAATGGACTAGAGACTGTCACCCTAGGATTGTGAAGAGATTATATGCAAAAATTGCTGCTAGTAGATTCCGTCATCTAGTTTGGAATGGAGATAATGTATATGAGATTATTAAAAATCAAGATAAGTATATTGTCAACTTGGATAGAAGAAAGTGTTCATGCCAACCTTGGCAACTGAATGAAATTCCCTGTGCCAATGCCATTTGTGCTATTCAGATGAAGCAAGAAAACCTAGATGATTACCTACATGATCAATATAAAAAAAAAGCTCATACATTACTTCATACCAATTCATGATGCAGTCTATCAGAAGCAGCAAATTTTGGGAGCTAACAAATCATGAAAGCCCTCTACCTTTGCCATTGAAGAAGCAAACAGGAAGGCCAAAGATGAGACGAAGAATGCAGCGGGAAGAGGCATCAAGTCAGAGGATGAGTAGGACTGGGGCAAAAAATAAAATGCTCCTATTGCCGCAAGGAATGGCACAATAAGAAAGGTTGTGAGTTGAAAAAACAGCATCAACAGCAAGCTGATTTAGTGCTAGGAACATGACCTACTGAAGAGCTTCTTCTTAGGCCTATTGAAGGGAGGACAGAAGGCCATATTGTAATACCAACTGAAGGGCAAACAGAAAGCCCTAATATAAGATAAGTATCCTCTTTACCTCAGTAACTTTTCAATTCATATTCGATGGAGTTTGATGGTTGACCAAGTGTACTGGCTTCTCTTGTGCTTTTCTTCTGTCATGCACTTGTAATTTAAGAAGTTTTTTCCATTTGTTTCCCACCATGAAAATAAGTAGATGTATAATTATTTAAATCATTGTAGTTGGTCATAATCATGATACAGTACATTGTTGTAAGACCTACTAAAGAGCTAGAAACAGGCCATGTTGTAGGCTTAAGTGCAGAAACAAAGACTGGAACAGATAGGACAACAATAAAAACTGAGTCCACTATTGAGCAAACGAGAAAAAAAATATCATGTAAGTTGTACATCGTTATGTTTGTCTTTTATAGGCTGAAATTTAAATTTGTTATGTGTTTTTTAGGTGAGAAGACGAGTAACTGCACAAGTTGCAGAGGTTGCTCCTCCAGTTGCTACTGAAAATGATGCACCACAGCGAACAAGAGGGGCTCTTAGAAAAAGATTAAGGCGTAATATGGTTATGGAATTTATACAGATGAACGTACTGGAATGACTATTTTGAATGTAAGATTTGTAGGCCTCATGTATTTATTTGTTGTGCGTCAATTCATTTGGTTGACAATATCGCTATGTTCTTGTAGCTTGGGAGAACTTCGGAGGTACTTCTTTCTCAAGGTGGGCCAACTCAAGAATCAAGGGCGCAGCCAAAGAAGAGTGCTTCAAAGAAGAAGACAGTAGGTATAGCTGCAAAACAGCCATCTAAAAAGAACTCAGCACCAGTTCCATCTCAACCAACGATTTGGAGCAATAGTAATGATATAGACCAACACATGACACGTGCTAAAACAAAAATAGCCGCTGTCAAGAACAAGGAAAATGAAGTGACAGAAAGCCTAGTTAAAGAACATGCATATCCAATTCAAAAGAGTGCTCGGTTTATGAATCAATTCAAAGCTCCAAGATGAAAATGAGATCAAGGTGTTGTCCATATTGATTGATGGAAGGGTGCTGGACATGGTCCCTCTTTTTATGTTTTCTTTTTTTAGTAGGGTGTTAGATATTATATCATTAATGGTAGTTGCTACCTGCATATTGCCATTGTTTTTTTTAAGAGGGTGCTAAACTTTCAATGATTGGAGAGTAAAGTTAGACATGTTTTTCTTTTATTTTGTAAACAATCAATTAATGTCAATGACAATAGTTTTTTATGTTATTTTCTCTTCGCTTGGTTTTGGTTAGTAATGCTAGCAAGACAATTATCAGTTATGCTGTATATTTTTTTGCTATTGGTACAATGTTTTTATGAGGTTGATATTATTTTTAGATTTAGATGTGTGTATATAGTATTGCTGGTTGAAGTTGTGGATGCTATTTGTGGGGTTCTGGTTGTATGTGCTGGTGTAAGACTAAGATGCAATTTTGGGTGCTAATGCATCTTGTTGCATCAACACTTGTATGGATTGGTGTAAGAAGATGCACCAGCAACCCAATTTGTGTAAGAACAAGATGCCCTGGTGCAACAAGATGCAAGATGCACCATGACTAGTGCAAGTTTGAAACTTAGTACTCAAGCGATCACTATTTACAATTTGTGCAACAGAAGTGATCACTTTATAATCGCATTGGCACTTAAATGATCACTTTTATAAAAACTTGGCACTCAAGCAATCATTATTTATAACTTTTGGTACTGAAATAGTCAATCGTGAATTTGTCACCATCCCTTAATTTCGTCATGGTTTGCAGTTGCAGCAAACCAGCAAACCATTACAACGATAAAAATGCAGCAACCATTCTATTTGAAACAAAAACTAAACAAGACGAACATTGACAATACACAACTAACTTTTAAGTGCTCAAAACTAATGCATTCCAACTCCAACCTTCAATTTCGCCATGGTTTGCAGTTGCAGCAAACCAATAAACCAACAACCAAATAAAAAATGCAGCAAGCAAACCACTATATCTGAAGTAAAAACTAACCAAAACAAACATTGACAATACACAACTAAACAATAAAACTTTTAAGTACTCACAACTAATGCATTACAACTCCAACCTTGCATTTCTACCATAGATTACAACAAAACCTTATGTTTCATACAAAAATTGCAGTAAAGAAAAAATACATTTTACTTATAAATAATCCAATACAAATGCATATTCCACATTTTTTACTATGGTAGATGTACAAACTTCTTCTCATTACTCACTTCGCATTTGAATAAACTACCCAAGAGAATAAGAACACAATCAACGCTCGATAAAAGTTTATTTCAATTTTCAGCCTTGAAACCTCCCTCTCAAATGGTCGACCAGAGATGTTAAACCCTTCATTTGAGCTTGCATTGAGTCGACATCCTCCAACTCATCCATTAACGTAGGTGGAGGTTGATTTCGGACTTCACGTAACTCTAGGATCACCTTTGTTGCTCGATCAAAGAATTTCCTATCAACCCATTTGAAATATTTGCACTTCGAGCCTTCTCCATATCTGCCTCACCCATGGAATCTTCTCCCGGGATTCAACCGAGTCCAAGATGTTCTTCTCGGACTTGGTAACTCACAATAATAGTAACATTCACCATCTAATTCACTTATTTTATAGGAATATGAACCGCTGCTGAATCTTCTACCATCCATTTGCAAAAGCGAGCTGATAACTTTGGGAGAAAATCGAAGTATGCACTTGAATTGGTCGAATTGGGGATTTAGGGTTTTCAATTTCCATTCTGCTTGAATTTGGGGATTTAGGGTTTCTTATTTGGGAGAAAAGATGATAAACGACATCATTTTGTTGTTTGCATGCTGATTGTACTCTTCGGCAATCCACGTTAGATTCAAATATTAATAAAAAAAATTGCCACATCGGATTTCCGGCCAACCAAATCGACGTTGGCACTGAAATGAGCGTTTTTCAAAATTCTTGGCACTTAAGTGATCCGACTAAAATTTTTGGTACCAAAATGAGCGTCATTCACAACTTATGGCACTGATAATATACTTCTCCCCAATTGTTGTATGCACTTTTCTATCCCATAACTCTTATTTATTTCTTGAGATAGATTATTACACACTGGTAAGATATGTTCTTTGCATGATTTATCACTAGACTTTGTCCTATTGAAATATTAGCTTAATTATTTTTTAAATTATGCATGTTCATCTATTCACCCTCTCTAAGTGATAGTTCTTGTGATGTCCCAAAATTTGACTCCTATTTCGAAATATATGAAATGGTTATTTTACTCTGAACCGATCACTCAAGAGTTAACTAATCTATTAGGTGAGGCTGTAAAGGGTTATAAACATGATAGACTAGAGAATTTGATCAGAAATTGACCGCTCGACCATAAGGATCGACGATGGTCAATACTGCAATGTTATAAATCAATTAGCGAACGGATATAAGCTAATTTGATGGAAGTACGTAGTTGATTTGCGGGTAATTCCGCATGATTACGATATTCGCGTCAAACGGTAATAAACCGATTTTCTATTGATATTATATTCATGGTACATAATTGAACTCTCATGATTACATGACAACTGAGGGTTGTCCACGATTCGAAGATGCACAAATGTGGGTCAAAAATTATCGACCATGGGTTAAACGTGTGAGAACCCCTAAAAGCTACCCGATATATTAGGTCGTACTAAAGTCACATTCAATCGATTTTAGCCACGAAATTTAATTCGATTTTGGTTATTGAACTTTCGAGGGTTTCGCAATTTAATTATTGGACGTCGTCTCATCATTCGTCAAATTATCAACGAGTCTGAAATTTTTCGGAAAAATGAATTATCGAACAAGAAGAAAAGGGAAAAGAAATTCGGATGAAGAAGCAAAACTGGAATTTTGCTACCCAAAAAGATTGTTTTTAAGAAATTAGAATCAAGAAGATATTTGGGGAGATAATACTAGGCTTAGAGGACTTTAGGGGCAAGTGGGATGAATGTGATGATGAGTTTTGGGGATAATATCTTAGAAACCCTTTTGTTTTTCTTTATTTTCTTCTCTCTCCCACTTTTCCTCCATGCCAACCCCAAGCAGCTCCCTCCCTTCTTCTTTTCTTTATCTTTTCCCCACGTTCTTCTTTCCCCCTCCATTTTCTTTTTTCCCTCTGCCGCCAACCCCCATCTTCTCTTTATCTTTGTATGGTTCTCTTTTTTTCTTTCATTTTGCTACCTTCATCATCCCACCGCCACCATCACCACTACCACCTTTGGTCGCACCACTACCACCGCCCCTTGCCGCCGTTGCTTTGCCATGACCACCATTGTCCACCCAAGTCACCCAAGAGGCCACCATCAAGCCAAACCACCCTAGGTGGTTGTGAGCTTGAGGAGCTGCTACCGCCACCGTCAAGCCTCCGTTCGAGCCACAAGCGTCACGTTCTCGACGCCGTCACATTGCCGTTGCTACGAGCCCGCTGTTGTCGAAAATCCGTGAGTTAATTTCCTAATCGTGGATTATGGCGTTAATTGCGTTTAGGGGGTGGTTAGTTTAGTACTAATGGCGATTAGTATTAGTTAGTCTTAGCTTATTCTTAATTGCGGTTAAGGATAGTTTAGATTAAATTTAATTACAATTAGTGTAAATAATTTTGATTAATTTAATTAATCATGGTTAGATTAATTAATTGAGTTTAGTTTTATTAATTGCGATTTATTTAATTAATCGTAATTAGTGTAATTAATGATAGATTAATCGTTAAGTAGAATTTTATGCTCGTTTTCTTGGATGAGATTGTGCGTGATTTTGATTGTTTGCATGTACTATGCCATGTTATTGATTGCTCTATGATAAGTTTCTCATATTATTACAAAAAGAAGGTTTTATAGGCAATTAAATGGCAAAGTTTGAGGTGTCGGGTATGGATGTCAAATTTTACGTGCTAAATACAACAAGGGGTTTTAAAATAGAAGTGTGCAAAATTTGACGGGTTGATTTCAAATATGTGACCACATACGAATATTTTACCAGGATTTTTTAATATGAAAAATTGCCAAATTTTATTACTTGAAAAAAAAAATTGTGTTATTGGCTAATTAACAGCAATAATAATTTGCTTGATTGATGGTGTGCTTGAATGGTCATTTAATCAAACCCATCACCTAACAGGAGTTTGGAGGCGATGCCTAATTTTATTGGATGCCGAGTCGCGATTGAGGCCAAACCGATGCTTCTTTATGGAATGCTGTCTAGGCGGGGATTCTAGACGTTGCCGTGCCCAATGAGACGGGACGATGCCCGCCAGAAGACTGCCGACTCTTGTGTTGGCCGTGGCCCGAGAGGTTGTAATAATCGAAACATGTGTGAATGATTGTGATGCACTATGCTTGATTATGGGGTAAAATTGTTAGGCATGGTATGGGACATGCCAAAACGGGTTTTACCTTATAATTGGGACTCGTGTGGATGCTTGGTGCATGAGAGTTATGTGTTCTGATTATTGATTATGCTTATTGTATTTATAATGGCATATGTGACGTACTAATATACAGGGGTGCGCCGAAGGCGAGGTAAGTTTATATGTAGTGCGTGTTTAGGCTACCTTTAGGATGAATTTGCATCCTAATCGAGGTTTAGGAAGTTGACTCTCTGAAATTTTATCTCACCCCGTTGTTAATAACCATTTTCAGGGCTGTAGCGTAAAGATCTACTAAGTGCGGATGTGATGGGCACAAGATGCGACACTTTTTAGCTGGCCTTGCCATTAGTGAAGTTTAGGTTAATCCTAATCCCTGAAGGTTTTTAAGAGAGTCGATAGGAAGTGGCCATAGAAAGGCTTGTAATTATTAAATTTCCTAGAGGTAACAGTGGATAAATAAATATGTTGTTTTTAGCAATATTTGATGTGTTTTACTATCCCTATTTTGTTGATTGATTGAGTGTTTAATTAAGTCGTTTCCGCATGTATTTAATCAAAAGATAAATGGATCGGCGATACGTCTTAGGATGTCGCAATTTAATTGACCGCTGAGGGATGTTCGCACGATCGGGATTTGGGGCGTGACAGTTCTAGCCCTAACAATTGGTATCAAAGCTTGGTGCTTATTACTTTTGAAGTGCTTTATTACTTTTGAGCTAATGATTTATTATGGCTAGCAACATTGCACTAGGACCTATGGAAGAACAAAGTGACACAAGGTCTCCATACTTCGATGAAAAGGACTACAGCATCTAGAAAAACAAGATGAAGGCATTCATCAAAGCCAAGGATCCCTTGGAGTGGATGTAGTTGTCAGAGGAGTAACACTTGAAGCCTCATCATCCTCAAAAAAGGAGGAAGATGGCAAAGCACCAATGGCTGAATCATTATCTAATGCGAAGAAAACTAAGAGAGAAGCATTAGATGCTAAGACCATTTACTCATTATATTGTGCTTTGTCCTCCATAAAATATAATTGCATTTCTTCATGTGAAATAGCAAAGGAAATTTAGGACAAATTACACGTCACGTAAGAAGGAGTTGATCGAGTGAAAGAGATAAAGATAAATATTCTCCTTGGGCAATACAAATCCTTTAAAATGAAGCCAAACGAAACAATGATGGACATATTCAGTAAATTCAATGATATTGTCAATGGCCTAGCTCATCAAGAACAATCAATTGTGGACTTTCCAAGGAATGGAACAATATCAAGACATCCATTCATGAGACTCAGGGGATAATGCCGTTGTCCATAAACAAACTCGTGGGAACACTCTAGTCATACGAAGTGGGACTGGATAAAGAGGGAGACTCAAAAGGTAAGAAAGTCATAACGATCTCAACTCTATCTCTGGGATCTTGAGCGGAAAGGGTTATTTTCGCAACGTCCAAGACTCATCACCATCTCAATTTTTTTAGACATACATCACCCATAACACACTACTTTATATTGCAACAGTACACTTGCAAGCCCTTTCTTTACATGCCCTCCTTCCTTTTTACATCACATTGTAAGTATCCACATAGGCTAAGAAAATTCCTATCTTCTCTAGTGTCACTGTAGCTCCTAAAATTGACGTGAAACATCCATGCCCACAAGGCTAAAAAATACTAAAGTGAGTCGAGAGACTTAGTAAGTAAAACGCATAATTCTCTACTAGGAGGATATCATATCATCAAAATCTAGCAAGTACAGTACTCATAATGCAATGTCAATGGTAGATCAATAGCAAACTTATTGTTACACCTCAACTACATGTAGATGTCCATTACAATATACTTTAATACATGCTTACGTTTGGCTTGTCAATAAATACATTAACATATCATATTTATGCATATACCGGCATGCATAAAAGATTCATTTAACTTTGTCCTAGCTCGACCAGGCATCTCAACTCAATTGAGGCTTCTTGGGGCTTAGCTTCTCAAGGCTTTCGGGCTCAAATTCAAGCATCCTAACTCAACTAAGGCATCATATTCTCATGACGAGGCATCTCGTTGGTATGGGGGCATCATTGCCACCTCAAGTAATGATAGTTCTTATTCTTTCATTATGTGAAATAGATAGGAAAAACACCTTTGAAACATGTCAATTGCTAGGTAGTATGTTAATCTTGTGGTACTCTAGAAAGTAAAGTACAATAGCTCCTTCTACAACCGAAGTTGAGTATGTACCACTCGAGAGCTGTTGTGCTCAAATCCTTTGGATGAAACAATGACTAAAGGATTTTGGCATTGAAGAATCAAACATCACAATCAAATGCAACAACACCAACGCCATCAATTTAATAAAGAATCCTAACTTACACTCTAGAGCTAAGTATGTAGAGATCAAACACCACTTCATACAAGACCATGTTCATAAAGGTGAAGTTAACATCAATTCATTGATTCAAAAAATCAATTAGCCAACATTTTTACCAAACCTTTGGGGAAAAAAGAGCATTTGATTTCATACACAATGAGTTAGGAATTATTAACCCATTTGAACAAAGTGCCTAAGATATGTTCATCCAGAAGATAAGCTTAAGATGATCTTGAATGGATGACTTTCCCATTTTTAAATTTTCAAAATGTAAGATTTATATCTAGAAGAAAATCAAGTACATTTCATTTTTGTCTAATTTATAAAATTTGAATGTTTGATTGAATGGAAAATTGCTTTAAGGTTATCCCTTAGAATTCAAACCAATTTTCAAAAATTCTGAAAACTAACTTTTTAAAAAATCGTGACCTTTCATTTTTTTTTTAAGTTGAAAATTTCCATTTTTTTCTCTCAACTTTCTTCCTGACATTTCAAAACTTTCGAAAGAGTTATCTTTGCAAAACCCTTTCTTTCTTCTTCTTCAAAGATCAAAACTCTTCATCTCTAAGTTCTTCATAGCCTCGAAATTTGCTCAAGGATCAAAAGCAAAGCCAACAACTTCTCGAAGATCCCATTGCACTGCAAGAATGGCATCTAGGGCAAGGGGAAGCACCAAGCATTTCAAAATATCCAATTCATCTAAAAGTATTGAAGGTATGACAAGTAAAGCACCCTCTATCTCGAAGAATGTATCATCTCCTCGGTTATTGAAGTTAAGATCTATTATTGCTTCACTTCGAAGTTTGCGTAACAGTGAAGAGGTAATCTTTGATCTTTTGGCTAAAAATGGGTTTGAGAGTGAAGAAGCATTAGAGCTTATGTTTGCGAACTCAATTAGAGTTACACCACCTACTAATGTTGGGAAATCGAGTGGTGTGAGTACTGCTACAAAGAGAAGGAAAGAAAAAATTGTTGAGACTTCTATTTTAAAGAAAAAAAGAAAAATCTTCTAGTAGGAAAGTTATTGAAATAGATGATGGAAGAAGAGGTGATGATGATGAGAAGCTTTTTGCGAACTTTAAGAGAAAGCTTGCTAATTTTGTTGCCGTAGGAAGTCGAGTCGGGAAACTAATTACATCTTAGGGACATTTAAACTATTTCAACTCTTTGTTGTGTAGAGGAGTCATCAATCATAGGACGGTGGACTTTGAATTTTTCAAACCATTTGGTATCAAGATCAAACACTACTTTGACCAACTTCTTATGGTCAATTTCTGTGCTATAGACTTTCCAAACTACCCTACCCTAACAGCCTATTTTTACTTAAGTTTGTCTTTCTATTCTCTAGACATAATCAATTTTACCATTTTTGATAAGGCCTATCTTCTTCATGCATCTGATTTGGCAAAAATTTTGGGAGTTAATCATTCTCATTTTGTGCCCATTGAATTTGAATCTAGATTTTGCATATTTTTCTGTCTCTAGTATTTCTGACTTCTTCAAAGATACAATGTCTCATGTCCCTCATCATCCTTTTCCACTCAAATAGATTGTTCTCCACAAAATCATCATAAATTGTCTTAGACCCAAAGGGTCATCAAAAACTGATGTGTCTAGGTATGAGGCAAAAATTAATTGGGCTGTCTTAAATAAACATCCTTCTTCTCTGGCACATATGGTGATTCTTCATATATACAAATTTGTTATGAAAAATAAGGGTTAGTTGCCTTATGGATCCCTTGACTACAAATATTTTCCAACATCTAATATTAAGATTCTAGACAAACTCTATTCAAAGGCACTTCCTTTTATGACTATAGAGAGAAAATGATGCGTAAGATGAGCTTTAGATTCACTGAAGAAGGTTGGATAGATAGAAAGGGTAGAACAATGAAGGTGGATGTTGAAGACCCTATTCTAGAACTTGTCTCACCATCAAAAAGAAGAAAGACTCAAGCACAAAAAGGAGATCCTTAGACCTTTTTGCAAAGGTTAACTGAAGAATCCTCTAAGGATTTGGACATTGATTTGTCAGAAGAAGAGGAGGCCAATCTCGATAATTTGATCAATGAGAAGGTGCTTGGTGAGGAAATTCAAGATGATGTTGATTTGGATGTGGAAATTGAAGCTGAGAAGTCGACTAATCAGACCCCGGTGGAACTACTAGTGAATGAACAACAAGAAACCGATATTGATCTTCAAGACACATCTTTCACTAGTGAACAGAACAAAGGGGAAACTACCGTTGATGCTCTAGTCACTAATGAGGTTCAAGAAAATTAGATTGTTGCTAATGTCGATCTCATAGGAGAGGCAACCGATACCAAGATCATGTTTTTCAACAAAAGGATCCTCCACTTGATGAAGTTTAGCAATAAATTGTTAACATAGCTCAAACTTCTAGTTAGCTGATTTTGCCCAATTCTCTAATTGAGCAAAATAATGAACAACATAATCAAGATGGGAAAACAATAACTGAAAAGGACACTACAATTGTTGTTGCTAATAAAGATGCTGAGCAAACTCAAAATTTTGAATTCACGGGGACTAAAAAGGTTGCCCAAGTTGAGGGGGAGCATGTAAAAGACATTAGGACTATACAAGATGTGAAAGTTGATGGGGAGATTGCAAAGGATCCACGTGCTGAAATTGATTGTCTACCAAACTAGATATCTAATCCAAATGGTAGTTGTCACGACCTCAACTCCAACTCCAGGGTCACAAGCAACAAGGGTTATTTTCGCAACGTCCCAGGCACGTCGTCATCCCATTTCTTTTTCTTTTTTATTATCTTTTCATAAAGCACATGCGAAAGCTTACATATAACACCCATACAACAACAAGCAACTAGGAAAACAACCATTTACAAACATACAATTACATCAGCTACATTTACAAGCCCTTCTATCATGGGCCGTTATGTTTGCAACTACCATATCTTCAAAAGGTCGGGGTAAACCTTAGCTCCTCTAGCGAGATTACAACTCTCAAAATTGACGTGAGACTTCCACGCCTACAAGACTGAAAGGATGAGGGGTGAGTTTTGGGGAAACTCAGTAAGTAAAACCCTTAATCCTTTACTAGGAAGACATCTCATCATAAAAAACTAGTAGGTACAACACTCGCAATGCAATATCGATGGCAGATTATTAGCAAACTTATTGCTACACCTCAACTACATGCAAATGTCTATTACAACATGCTTCAATGCATGCTTACCTTTAGCTTGTCAATGAATGTATCAACATATCATACTTATGCATATATCGGCACTCATGCAAATTCATTTACTGTCACCCTGGCTCAAACAAGCCCTCCTAGCTCAACCGAGGCATTCAGCTTCCAACTAGGTATCTTGACTCAACCAAGGCATCCCGGGGCTAGCTTACCCAAGGCATCCAAGCTCAAACCCAGGAATCCTAGCTCAACCAGGGCATCATGTTCAATGAACGAGGCATCGCCACCAACGCTATGTGGCGACGGGCACTTTTTCCTCTTTAAGTGCACACACAAATGCATCACACAAGCTGTTTTTCATCTCTTATCTTAGCCGACACATGCATACCCCAAGGGCGTGCTCATTCAAGTGAGTGTGCCATGATCCTCAACATCATATTATACAAATATGCCGGGAACGATTCTTGGTTCGTGGCTTGAGTCGCATGCTTAGGCCATCGCACATTGACGTCAATCCCAAGTCTAGCGAACCTCGACCTTGTCCCGGGGCGTGAACACACTCAAGCATGCAAACATAAGCAAACACACAAAAGAACATTACAACATACACACGGCTTACACGGGTGAGCACACCATTAAACTCGACGATGTAAGCTATCGCCCTAACCAAGAGTTAGAGATTCCACTTACCTTCTATGAACCTCGAGCTAAGACCCGAACTACAAAGGAATGGCGATTTACTTTGAAGGCCAAGAGAGAGACGTGAGGTGGAGGGCGTTCAAGGAGATGGAGGGTGGAGAAAATGAGAGCAAAGTGAGGAAAATGAAGAGAGCTCCTCATATTTATAGCCCTTGGAGCCATCATTACCATGCCAAGCGGCCCATTCCAATGTTTCCAAGTGTCCCGCTTAATTTCCTTGGGTGGCAAGCTATGGTCCAATAATTGAACCCTAAATGATGAGTCGGAAGGCTAAAAAACCTTACTTGGCAACCTAAGCTTATAGGTGCCGTCGATGATGACCCGTTTTCACTTTTCCATTGGTCCACCTATACCCCGCATTAAATGAGAATTTAATGAAGTTTGAAAATAATAATGCCAAAGTTACCAACTCAGCAAATTCTAGAATCTTCACTCATTAATGAGGGCCAGTGTATCGCTCTTCAATTGGTCCATGTGTATGCCACTTTTCTAGAATATCTAAGATATTTTGGACCAAAATCATGACCTTTGAAGAGTCAAGGGACACCTCACCTTCTTCATAAAGGATTTCTAGAATTTTCTTTCTACTTTCATTTCCTTCTTTAAGAAGGCAATTTTTCCTTCCTTAAGAAGGCAATCTAGAAAGGTCTATCATCCAAGTTGATTCCGGGGCCGATGAAGAGATCATTAGTTACACCTCAACATGGCATTTAAGGACTTGAGTCCAAGCTTGGGTGTGACTCATACCTCTTGGGTGAGAAAAACAGTTTTTAAATAATTTCTGAAATCAGTGTCTTTACTTTATTAAACGGAATCGAAAAATTATGAAATTTTAATATGTTTTAGAAAATACCTTAAATGACATTTTTCATGAAAAAAATTCAAGTCAAATTCGTGCTGTGGAAAGAGCAGCAAATCATTGAACACAACCCAAATATTCGTCCGTTGAGCAGATTCAACAGAAGAGAGAGACTCATTTTGAAATCCAAATCTTCACAAAACTCTTTGAAAATTTTTATATGTTATAGATATGAATGTCATTTAAAACTTTCATGAAGGAAGCATGGTTAAATTTGAAAGGGAAAATTTTATAAAAATTCGAGAAGACAACCTGGTCACTGTTTTCACTACACGGGATAGGTTCCAGATGATGAATGATTGAGCCTTCATCCCTACCATTTCACCTCAGAAAAATATGATATTTAAGGATCGTTTAGATCAAGATGTTTAGAATAACTTTCATAAATAAAGTTTCTTTAAATTCGCACTACAAAAATCTGTATAAAATTGGCAACTAGCAGAGGTTCAGAAATTTTGAAAATCAAAGGTGGCAACCTTAGTTGGGAAAAGGAGGCATCCCACTTGGTCAAGAAGCATTAATTGTCGGGCATCCTTATCTCCCAAGTTTCCAACTAGGTCCTAGGTTAGCTTAGACACTTCATCTTGGCATTAAATAACTAGAAGCCAAATGTATTTAATGTGCTATTATCTTGTTCAAGAAGGTTTGACTTGCTTGCTCTTTCTTCCAATGGATGTATAGTCCATTTCTTGGCCTCCAAGATCTCATACTTAGTTTAGGGTTATAATTAGGCTAGGCTATAGGGACACATAAGCCTTTACATTCATCATCCTCATTTAATGCTTTTCTAACTTGTTCACACTTATTTTCTAGGAAGGATTAACTAATCCAAAGCCTATCTAGCTTAGTCTCCTAGTTGGGACCAAAATAAGGGTCAAAATTGAGGATGTTTCAACTCTCCCCTTAAAAAAAATTTCTTCCTTGAAATTTAAATGCGTACCTGGTCATCCAAAATGATGTGGGTACTGCTGTGTCATGCTTTCCTCACTTTCCTATATTGCATCTTTCATTTTATGGTGTCACCATAGGACCTTAACTAAGGGAATGGCCTTATTTCACAAAACTCGCTCTTTCCTATCCATGATCCGCACTGGCTCCTCAACATACGACACTTTGTTGTTTATTTCAGTCTTCTCAAAGTTCAGCACGTGTCAGATCGGACTCATACTTTCTCAACATCGATTCATGGAATATATCATGTATTCAAGCAAGTCTCGGTGATAAAGCCAATCGGTAGGCTAAATTCCCTATTTTTTTTCAAGAATTTCAAAGATCCTACTTACCGTGGACTTAACTTACCTTTCTCACCAAAACGAGACATACCTTTCAATGGAGACACCTTGATAAACACATGGTCTCCTACTTGGAATTTTGGGGGCTTTCGTCTCATATCTGCATAACTCTTTTGCCTACTTTGGGCGGCTCTAAATCTCTTTCTAATTACATGTACTGCCTCAGTAATAAATTGCACCGACTCAAAACCAGTAAGCTTCTTTTCCCAAACCCCATTCCAACAAGTTGGAGTTCTACAAGCTCAACCATACAGTGCCTTAAATGGAGCCATGTCAATGCTTTGCTAGAAACTACTATCATAGGCGAACTTAACAAGAGATGGGCGTTCATCTCCACTTCTCTTGAAATCGATAACACAGTTCGTAACATGTCTTCCGGTATTTGGATAGTTCTCTCGATTTGAGCATTTGTCGGTTGTAGCGCCTTGATTTTCAAAAAAAAATCTGGCTCGATCACGCTTTCACTGCGCACTCTGATAAAATAAGGCCTTCCTCAAAGATAGTCTATTCTTATATTAATGTCGGTGTTGTACATGGTTTACACAACCCAATCCATTGCTTCCTCTTATTTATTTATAATAGTCTAACACTCCTTGCATTCTACAATGAATAGTACTTCATTATGTAACAACGGTCTTGGAGTTTTCCATTTCCTCCTAAGTGACTGCATAAACCTATCCCTATGTTGGTGAACGTTGGAAGTTGTTGTATTGTGGTGCTTCGTTTTGCAACATCGTTTGCGGCTGTTGCAACGGCGTCATCTACCGTCTCTGTGGGCAATCTCTAATAATATGGCCTTGTTGACCACAACTGAAACAAGCTCCCATTCGAGTCAAGCATGGTGTATTACCATGTCGTTTTCTACAATTACGACATACATCCTTTGGAGTGAAGGTTGGCCTCAAGGTCTTATTCTTCTTGTTGGAAGTGAATGAACGTTTTTCTTTTTGTCTCAATCTCTTGTCACAATGCTGATTAACTTGAGAAGTTGGATGATAAGGCCCTCCTTGATAAGTTGTTATGGCAACTCGCTCTAAGAAATCTCTTTCTATTAGCTGGCTCGCTCATATAACTTGTTGTAGTTCCTGAGGTTCAATGGCACTAATAAACTCCAGATTTCAAGTTTCAGGCCATCTTGAAATCTCTTCGCTTTATCCACTGGATCCTCAACCAACTTGGGGGCGTATCTCGACAACTTGGCAAATTTTGCCTCATATTGATCAACAGTCATGTTGTTTTGTTGGAGACACAGAAACTCCGCCATCTTCTTATCACGAGCACATTCAGAAAAAATATTTTCCATTGAATGCCTCAATAAATGCGTTCCAAGTTATAGTAGTATCAGTAGGGAACACCATTCCTTATGTTGCCTTCCACTAGTGACTAGCATTACCTTCCAGCTGGTACACCACCAAGTTCACCTTATCTTCATCAAAACACCTTAAAAGTGCGAATATCTTTTCTAACTTATTGACCCATGATTCAGCTTCTTCAGGATCTCCTATCCTAGCAAACTTCAGGGGTCATAGCTTTAGGAATTGCTCCACTAGTCCCTGCATAGGACACTCGCCATTTCCACTTCCATTTCTAGCCATAGTGGCATTCCCAGAAGCAGAAGCCGCTTGGTGCTGTGCTTGCCGCCCCATTATGCTTCCAATGGTCTCAAGAGCTTGCAAAATTCCATCTAGCCAAGGGTCCTCTTTTGACTTCCCTTTAGAACTTGCCTGGCCCCAAGTTGACTTTCCTCTCATGGCCACCTGGCCCTGAGTACTCATGTTTCAACTACAGGAATTCTAGAAAGGCTTTCCACAACACAAAAAAATGTTATGAATCAAAATCTCCTACCGAAAACCAAGCAAGTAACAATCACATGCACAAGGTGTTTTCCTAGCTATCTATCCATATCCCAACACACCTTATCACTCTAGATAATAACCTCGCTCTGATACCAAAACTGTCACAACCTCAACTCCAACCCTAGGGTCACGAGCAACAAGGGTTATTTTCGTGACATCCTAGGCACGCAATCATCTCATTTCTTTTTTTTTTTTTTTTTTATCTTTTCATTAAGTACAAGTAGAAGTGTACATAAAACACTTGGACGACAACAAGCAGCTAGAAAAACAACCATTTACAAACACACAATTACATCAACTACATTTACAAGCCCTTTTATCACAGGCCATTATGTTTACAACTACCACATCTTCAAAAGTTCAAGGTAAACCTTAGCTCCTCTAGTGAGATTGCAACTCTTAAAATTGACGTGAGACTTCCACACCTCCAAGACTCAAAATATAAGGGGTGAGTTTTGGAAAAACTTAGTAAGTAAAACCCCTAATCCTCTATTAGGAAGACATCTTATCATCAAAATCTAGTAGGTACAACACTCACAGTGCAATATCGATGGCAGATAATTAGTAAACTTATTGCTACACCTCAACTACATGCAAAGGTCAATTACAACATGCTTCAATGCATGCTTACCTTTAGCTTGTCAATGAACGTATCAACATATCATACTTATGCATATACCGACACTCATGCAAATTCATTTACCATCATCCTGACTCAACCAAGCCCTCCTGGCTCAACCGAGGTATCCAGCTTCCAACTAGGCATCCTAACTCAACCAGGGTATCCTGGCTCAACCAAGGTATCCTGGCGCTAGCTCACCAAGGCATTTGGGCTCAACCCAAGCATCCTGGCTCAACCAATGCATTTTGGGGCTAGCTTACCCGAGGCATCCGGGCTCAAATCCAAGCATCCTGGCTCAATCAGGGCATCTTGTTCAATGAACGAGGCATCGCCACCAACGCTATGTGGCGACGGGCGCTTTTTCCTCTTTAAATGCATACACAAGTGCATCACACAAGCCGTTTTTCATCTCTTATCTTAGCTGACACATGCATAGCCCGAGGGCGTGCTCATTCAAGTGAGTGTGTCATGATCCTCAATATTATATTATAAAATATGCTGGGAACGATTTTTGGTTCGTGGCTTGAGTCGCATGCTTAGGCCATCGCGACTTGACATCAATTCCAAGTCGAGCAAACCTTGACCTTGTCCCGAGACATGAACACACTCAAGCATGCAAACATGAGCAAACACACAAAAAAACATTACAACATACACACGACTTACATGAGTGAGCACATCATTAAACTCGACGATGTAAGCTATCGCCCTAGCCAAGAGTTAGAGATTCCACTTTACCTTCGATGAACCTTGAGCTAAGACACGAACTATAAAGGAAGGGTGGCTTACTTTGAAGGCTGAGAGAGAGACGTGAAGTGGAGGGCGTTCAAGGAGATGGGGGGTGGAGAAAATGAGAGCAAAGTGAGGAAAATGAAGAGAGCACCTCATATTTATAGCCCTTGGAGCCATCATTACCATGCCAAGTGGTCCATTCCAATGTTTCCAAGTGTCCCGCTTAAATTCCTTGGGTGGCAAGGCTATGGGTCCAATAATTGAAGCCTAAATGATGAGTTGGAAGACTAAAAGCCTTACTTGGCAACCTAAGCTCATAGATATCACCGATGATGACCCGCTTTTCACTTTTTCATTGGTCCACCTATACCCCGCATTAAATGAGCATTTAATGAAATTTGACAATAATAATGCCAAAGTTACCAACTCAGCAAATTCTAGAATTTTCGGTCATTCATGAGGGCCCATGTATCGCTCTCCAATTGGTCCATGCGTATGCAAATTTTCTAGAATATCCAAGATATTTTGGACCAAAATCATGACCCTTCTTCATAAAGGAATTCTAGAGTTTTCTTTCTACATTCTTTTCCTTCTTTAAGAAGGCAAATTTTCCTTCCTCAAGAAGGCAATTTAGAAAGGTCTATCATCCAAGTTGATTACAGGGCCGATGAAGAGATCATTAAGTACACCTCAACATGGCATTTAAGGACTTGAGTCCAAGCTTGGGTGTGACTCATACCTCTTGGGTGAGAAAAATAGGTTTAAACAATTTCCGAAATCAGTGTCTTTACCTTATCAAATGGAATCGAAAACTTATGAAATTTTAATATGTTTTAGATAAGACCTTAAACGACATTTTTCATGAAAAATTCAAGTCAAATTCGTGCTGTGGAAAGAGCAGCAAATCATTGAACACAACCCAAATATTTGTCCGTTGAGCAGATTCAACAATCGAAGAGAGAGACTCATTTCGAAATCCAAATCTTCACAAAAATCTTTGAAAATTTTGATATGTTGTAGATATAGATGTCATTTAAAACTTTCATGAAGGAAGCATGGTTAAATTTAAAAGTGAAAATTTTATAAAAATTCGAGAAGGTAACCTAGTCACCATTTTCACTACACGGGACAGGTTCTAGAATGTGAATGATTGATCCTTCATCCCTATCATTTCACCTCAGAAAAATATGAAATTTATGAATCTTTTAGATCAAGATATTTAGAACAACTTTCATGAAGGAAGTTTCTTTAAATTCGTACTACAAAAATCTGTGTAAAATTGGCAAATAGCGGAGGTCTAGAAATTTCGAAAATTAAAAATGGCAACCTTAGTTGGAAAAAGGAGGCATCCCACTTGGTCAAGAAGTATTAATTGCCGGGCATCCTTATCTCCCAAGTTTCCAACTAGGTCTTAGGTTAGGTTTGACACTTCATCTCAGCATTAAATAACTAGAAACCAAATGTATTTAATGTGATATTATCTTGTCCAAGAACGTTTGACTTGCTAGCTCTTTCTTCCAATGGATGTGTAGTCCATTTCTTGGCCTCCAAGATCTCCTACTTAGTTTAGGGTTATAATTAGGCTAGGCTATAGGGACACATAAGCCTTTACATTCATCATCCTCATTTAATGCTGTTCACACTTGTTCACACTTATTTTCTAGGAAGGTTTAACTAATCCAAGGCCTATCTAGCTTAGCCTCCTAGTTGGGACCTAAATAACGGTCGAATTGAGGATGTTACAGTAATGTTCTTCTTCATACCTTGCTAGAAATCAAGGAGAAACAGATCGTCTTGGAAGAAGGTATTAAAGAATTGAAGCTTCAGATGCATAAAACGCCGCGTGATGTCGATAAAAGGCTGAAAAATGTAGAGCAAGCTGTGACAAACATGACCTATTATGTTCTAGCTCACGTTCCTCTTGAGGATCCATCTTCTCCAACCTCTCTTGTCCAAAATCCAAATCAATCATCCTCTTCGAAATAATCTTTTAAAAGTTTCTTTGCAGATAATTTCTTTTGAGTTTAGTTTGACTTTGTGTGTTTGAACTCCAGTTTCAATTGTATTTTTGCACTTACGTGTTGGTGTGATAACTTTTTAATGGTTTATGGTTTGCTAATATTATGACACATTCCTCTAGTTTGAGATAGATATATATATATATATATATATATATATATATATATATATATATATATTATTGTTGTTGTTGACTAAAGGGGGAGAAGAATTGAGGTTGCAGAACTTTCAATTTTTTACTTATGAGATTTATGCAAGACTCACTTTTTGATATTTCTAGCCTACAAGATTACTATGAGTATGAAAATCACACAAGATCGGTCAAAAACTTCTTATCTCTTATCTTGTGCTCTTTAGAGTATCTAGAAATTCTATAAGAATCCTCGTTTATCTTTAATTTCCTTTCGGTGTTTTTATATATTATAAATTGTGCTTTATTTAAAATCTTGCTAAAAATAAAGTAGTTTCAATATCAACAAAATTTCAAACTTCTAAGTTCTACTTGGAAAGTTTTATCATAGTAAAAAAGGGGGAGATTATTGTGAAAACATTCATAGATAATTTTGAAGATTGACAAAACTTTTCTTGAGTGACTTCTATTTTTTATGATAAGTCTTTCCATGTGGAAATTCTGGGATGTATGATCCAATGTTATTCATCAGATTCAAAGTTGTCATGAAGATCTTATGTGACAACCTAGACTCAAGGCAGTACGGAGGGATGGATTAAGATCGCCTCAGCAATACGCGGGTGAGGCTAGGCGGATATCTCTAGTCCCACATCACTTTGGGGGGGGAGTCCTAGGCCAGTTGATAAGGCTTGGGTTCCCTTAATTGTACATATGTGTTTTCTTGGAGTAGTATGAGCTGCTCGAGAAGAACAAAACCATGAGGACTTAGTGTCCAAAGCGAACAATATGTGTACAATGGAAACTCGGATCCTTATGTCTTATCCTTAATATTCATAATCAACAGAATAAGGATATTGACCAGACTTTAAACCCTTGTGCAACAACTAGTAGATTGGCATGAATTCCTTGTCATATGTATTGATTGTCCAAAGGAAAGTATATTGTATACAATCTCTCAAAGTTGGAATATCGAAATCATTGGAACAATCAATTGAAGACAAAATATTATTTCTAAAAGAATGACTAAACTTATGAAAACCTAATCTGTTGTATGGGTGGTAAAATCCTAGGGAAACTTTATTCTCAACAATCTTGAAGCAATCAAATCTTCTAGCAAAATTCAAGTCCAATGGGTTAATTGAATGAATTATCCTCAGAGCTTGTGTCCAACGGTAAGCTTGGACATTGAGGAGTATTATAGGAAGTCGTGGTACTGAAGGAGCCAAGAACTGAAGTTCAGAATTTTGAAGTTCATAAAAAGTCTCATCCTTAATACATTCGTCTTCATGAGCATAACTTTGTAATCTCTTAGAGGTCATGAGTGTGAGATCAGAAAATCTATGCACACGAGTTTGAGTAATGGATACTTAGTTCTTGTGACCTCCGATTGACTCATTTTATTAGAATCCAACTGATAAGCTGTCAGTGTGAAAGAGGGGATGTAGGCTTGTCAAAGCCAAACCATTATAATTGTTGCGTGAACTTTTCTATCCTTTAAACTCTTATTTATATCTTGAGATAGATTATTGCAAATCGGTAAGATCTGTCCCTTACATGATTTATCACCAGACGTTGTCATGTTGCTATATTAGTTTCATTTATTTCTTAAATTCCACACGTTCACTTATTCATCCCCCTTCTAGGTGATAATTCTAGCCCCAATAGGTTATACCTTGCTAAAGAAGGTTGATCCTATTGGATGACATTTTTCTCTTTTTTGTCAGCTGTTGGAACCCAATCTATTGCATTGTCCATGATTTTGAATTAGGCATTAATCATTGTAAGATCGATATCAGGTTGGATATATCATACGGGGATATAGATATGCTTTAGAATTCTGCCTTGGTTTCAGCCAGCTTTTGGTTTTACAGTTGAAATATCCTGCAATTCATTATTACAAATTGCTTTCTGGGTTGTGCAAGAAATAGCCGAGATTGGGTTAGTTGGGGAATCAATATTACTATTGGCTTTTCCTATGTGAATTATAATGATATATTACAAGCCAAAAATATATGAAGTCTTGATCCAAACAATAGTCTCGTGTCTATTATATTCAACGCGGACTTTGTGCATTATCTAAGTAACTGCATAACAAAGAATTATCCTATGGTAAAACAAGAGTTATCTGGCTAGATCTCACTAGGTTCATCATGCATTTTTTTGGCATACAAATTTGCCCTGTACTATCGATTTTTCTATTTTCTCCTAGTGCAGACTATATAACTTCTCTTACAATTTCGTCTCTGTTTCTATAAATGAAGGATAAAGAGCCTCCCGCACAATTTGAGCTCTCATGCACCTTGCTCTGAGAAAACGGTTTCTAGGATACTTTTGAATCAATCGTAATCAACTGCGTCAGATCTCGTTTTTCTGGTCAACTGGACTACTTCATCTGTTAATTTTTTAGTGCATCCCAAGACCTACAAAAGTATAATCCAGTCAATCACTTTGAAGCATCGATCTCATTCGAATACACAATGTCGTGGCTGTTGAATTTGTTTAATCAAGTTGGCATGTTTCCTTGTCTGAATAACTTTCTGCGAAACGAAACTGGAAGTTCAACTCAAACAAAATTGTGTGCAACTTTCTAAAATCAAACTTAGAATCAGCTCATTGTTCTTGAACTTGGAGAAAAATTGTATCATTCCTTAATTTGTGAGGTGTCTTGCTACACAGACCTTTTTCCTCTATCAGCCTTTTAATCTATAGCATGGCTCCTATGAATCATTAGTGCTAAGTGAATCTTTAATGCTTGTTTATGGTGTATTTGTAACATGATTTAAGGATGGAAACTAAGCATTATGTTCTAAAACTCCTCTTTCGTGTATTTTCCTTTTGCTCCTGTAGATCCATATCCTGTTCATTTGTGGAACATTCAAAATGGATAGAAGTCGGACAAACCGATCTAGGGCAACCCTATATTATTGGAACGGGTTGCAGCGATGTCTTAACATTTGCCAGTGAAAGTGTCAATGGAAAGATCTCATGTCCATGTAAAAAATGTGTGATTGGCATGTGGGTGATTAGACAATGCAGAACACCATCTACTGTGCAATGGATTTATTTTTCAAGTTGAAACGTCTTCATCCATTCCGCTAGTCAGTCCAGCACATGATTTTGATGTGGGACATGAAATGCATGGATCATTGAATGATGCATTTTGTTCGATGAACGAAGACAGAAACATACACGATGCCATCGATGATGATGAGCAACCTAATGAAGCAGCCAAGTCCTTTCCCTAGTTAGTAAAAGATGCTGAGCGAGAATTGTATCCAGAATGTAAAAGGTTTTGCTGAATCACCGGGAGCACTGTTCGACTCTTTCACATAAAATGTCGTCACGAATGGTTAAACGACTCTTTTGTTGAATCACTCGAGTTCGCAAGGGATATACTTCCAGCGAGAGAATAGTTCATGCATGCCCGCACAACTGTATGCATATCGGAAAGAGCGCGGAAAGGATGCCGGTTGCTACCTCAAAGACCCATGCTTACGAGGGGGCGTGAAGAGAATCGCGTTAACTATGGTTTCCAGGAAACGTTAGGACGGGTTAGCTCATCGGATGCAATTCAATCCGCTCAAGACGACGAGTGTGATCTGTAAATCTGCGCACTTGGCTCTGTATGAAAGGATGGAGGACGTTTCATGCTATCGCTGTCGATGACCTGGTCCTCCGACCTCCGGGAGTAAGAAAGAACGTGGATATCGATCTACGACCCGTGATCTTGTCGGCATGGGACGCATTGCGATGCATCGACCAGACAAAATTGTACGCTGTTCCCCTTCAATTATCATCACATGCCTGTAATTTGCAGCACGAACATTTTGGCACGTGCCACGTCAATTTTTCACTTTTTATTTTCAGGAATATTCAAGTTTTCGTTTTTTGTTTTTGTTTTGGTTTTTACGTTTATCTTGTAGAACATTCCAAAAAAAAAAAAAAAAACGCCTCTGATTACTTGTTGTGACTCGTTCTCTTTAACGACTTCTGGCCCTTTAGATTTGCTTAGCCCTTTAAGTGACCAGAGGGGGCAAGTCTGTCCAAGGCGAAAACGATGGCGAATCCTGATGTTGCCCATGCTCGTCCAAACCCGGCCTCAAAAAGCGATTAAAAAGCAAAGCCCTTCCTAAAGCCCTCTCTACCAATCTAAGCTAAGAAAGCTGCCCCAACATCTAACCATCGCTTACATCTAACCATCGCTTACCCCCACCAGGGAAAAAGTACCAAAAAAGTTCAAAAATTCAATATATTTATGTCAATTCAATTCTAAATCTTCTTTGTTTTTTAGAGTTTGATTCCTTACTTTCTTATGAGGGTTATGGGTGGGAATATTTAGTTTCAAGTGTGGAGTTCGACGCTCATACTCTATAAAGAAGTAAAGCAAAAATCTAAAAATGAGTTGAAAGTTAAAATAAGACAAAAAAAAAAATCATAAACCTTTTAACAATTTCTAGTAAATTTTGGCTAAAAATTGCTAACATTAACGCCGGTCATCTTATGTGGCATGATCGGCATTAACGTCAACAATTTCTTTTAATTTTTCTAAATTTGTATCACTTTTTTTCCTTTTATGTTATTTCTTCTTTTCTTTTTTCTCTCAACCGTGGCCACCAGCCAATGTTTGCCAGCCACAACTAAGGCTGGCGACCCTCGTGTAGTGTGGGCAAAGACTTCATGGCCCTCACTGATCATGGCCTCCCCCAGATCCAGGCAAGGGCTGGAAGCCCTACAAATATTGCAAAATTTGTTTGTTAGAATGTGATTTGACAACAAGGCTAAAGGGTATTTTTTTTTTTTATTTCAATTATTCACTCGTTTTATGAGCTACATTGGTCTCACTTCTGAAATAACTCAACTGCAGATTCGACACAACAATTCTACTAATGCCTGATTAATAATGTGGTCCATCGTGTTTGCACTGTCTTGGCGCGTCGAGCCTGTTTTCATCCCAACTTTCGCCCTTTCCAGTTTGTCGGATGACTGCGACGCAAGGGCTAAAAAATTTGTCCACCAATTGAGTTGTCCACATTTATTTTCAGATATTTGGATGTCCTTTTTTTTTCTTTTTTCTTTTTTTGGGGGGGCAGCGGGAGGATTGATGGATCAAGGGCTACAAAATTCTCTCCCCACATTTCCTTTTCTGTTGGTAGAAGGACGGAGCGCAGCGACCAGCGTTAGAGATCGATCGCTTTTGTGGTGTTATCAAAATAGGCTCACATCCGCTATAGAGATCGAGCCGTAACTATTCAACAAGACTGACCACTAAAATGCTAGCAACAGTTCGCCAACCTCGAACCACCACGAAGGTCCAAGGTTGGTGAGTGGCCAAGTACCACTGAAAATACTAATAATTAGGAAAATATATACACAAGAAGTAAGACGTGGCTGCACAATGCAATGCACGAGCTTGCAAAGTGCTAGGAATATAACAAAATAGAGAGTAAAAGCCAGAAAGAAAAATCGAAACCCATAAGTTTCTCTCGATTCACCCTTCAACTAAGGCTACATTCAGTAGAATGTTCCACTATGATTAGAAACTCTCATCTCTTTGTTATAATTTTCACATTTCTGTTATAACTCTCAATTAAGATAAAATAAAAAAATAAAAAAGCTAATATATAGGCAGTAACAGTTATTTATGGACTTAAACCGAAACTATCTATAAAATTCGAATTGAAACTCTAAAAATCCTCTAACGGGTCAAGGCACTACCCTTATACCCTGACAAGTGACTCTATGATCTTGTCTATTCATGGAAAGATAGACCACTAAAAAGCTAGCAACGGTTCACCAACCTCAAACCACCACGAAGGTCCAAGGTCGGTGACTAACCAAGTCCCATTGAAAATGCTAACAACTAGGAAAATCTATACACAAGAAGTAAGACGTGGCCGCACAATGCAATGCACGAGCTTGCAAAGTGCTAGGATTAGGGGCACAAATATAACAAAATAGAGAGTAAAAAAGCCAAAAAGAAAAATTGAGACCCATAAGTTTCTCTCAATTCACCTTTCAACTAAGGCTACATTCAGCAGAAAATTCCACTATAATTAGAAACTCCCATTTCTTTGTTATAATTTTCACATTTCTGTTATAACTCTTAATTAAGATTATAAAAAAAAAGCTAATATATAGGCAGCAGCAATTATTTATGGACTCAAATCGAAACTATCTATAAAATTCAAGTTCAAACTCTAAAAATCCTCTAACGGTCAAGGCATTATCCTAATACTCTGACAAGCGATTTTCTGATCCCGCCTGCTCATAGAAGAAGTGACATCTCGTTCTTTGTATTGACGAAGAGTATGAATCATACGTTAACACAAAATAACTCCATGTGAGGTAAGCCGTAATCACACGATGCAATGCAACAGCCTGAGAAGATTCTCCCTGAGGGGAATCAAATTCGTGATTTTTCGAAAGGCGTGAGGTCCCTTCATCACTCGACTAAATCTCCAAGCGTTGTCCCCTCCCCTCGGCCAGGACAACACGTTTACATCACCGCGGCTTCTCCCCGAATATCCGTGCATGTCACACTGACGCAACGCGACGCAACCAAGCAAGAGAGCCGACAACGGAGAGTAAAACAATAAAAATCTGACATCGTGTAGACCGTACAGTATTTCCCACGTACGGCTTTGGCAAAGCGGCCAAGTTGAAATCAGAAAGGGGAAAGGAGGAAGGGAAAAATGCAGAGGGCTCAGACCATCAGCGTCACGGGGCATGTAAAAGCCAGTCATCGCACAGTAAGAGAATAGTAAAAAAAAAAAACAAAGTTCAATACTCATCAATATTTCAATTATATTAATTTAATTCTAGACATTTTAACAATTTGTTAATATAATCTATTAATTATAGACATGGCAATTTAGTCAGCACTAGTTGTCTTATATTTTTTTCAATCAAAGGTTTTCTTACACAATGCGATCAATATTGACGTAAATTTTTCTTTTTCATTTTTTTGAATTTTTCTTATCCTTTGCTTTCTTTTTTTCCCCTTCTTTCAATGGCCGGTTGTCAAAACTTGGCGATGGTCCAAAGGTGAGGACCAAAGAGGTTGACCTCACTGGAGCTTCAACCCCACCCTTGGCAAGGGTCAATCTCCCTGTCACTAGATGAGGTCGGCCTTGCCAGAGACTCTAGCTAGGCTTGAACTGCACTAGATTTAGTGAAGGCAAACCTCATCAAAAGGAGGGAGAATGAAAGAAAAGAGACACAATAAAAAATTTATAAAAAAAATATACAAATAAAAAAATATCGGTCATATGATTGGTTTAGAATATTTTGAACAATTTTCTCACATGCAATTATGTAAGAGTGAGTCAGGAGGATTCGGGCCACGCATGTGAAGCACAGAACACACGTCGACTCACGCGACACTGTCATCAGCTGGCAATTCTTGGTTTCTTTCGTTCAAATCGCATGCAGGAGTTCATTGTCTACCCCTCTCAATTGTCCCATGATCATGAGTTTTGCTGGGCTTAATCCGATGCAGTTTTTATTGATGGTCCGTGTAGGGGGATCGATCCGGCCTCTGGCAGTAATGGCTTGAGGTCACCTTGTCTTTTGCCGTATTCGATATACATAATGTCATGACATACGCCGAGGACTCCTTATCTTATATTCATGTATCAACGCGATTATGCATCCATTTATAGGACTCCTTATAGAAAGGGATTCTACAATCCCTCGAGGATTGGTCCTTGATGGCAGTGGGATTACAAAAGAATAGATCTCAGCTGTTGATCGGAAACTTTTCGAGTATTGAGATGTTACTAGACACTTTGTAAACGGATTTCGGCATAGTACGCCTGATTAGAGGAGTTATGGTAGGTGGGATTTGTGCCTCGAGGAGATCCAATATGCAGGACTTCGATCTTGGACCCCAATGCAAAAGCATTAGTCCTTCAAATTATATAGATGCAATACTGGGCCAAACAGCAATCGATCGAGAAAGAGTGATCCATCGCCACTCCCTGTACGTTCTACTCCGTTTCCTTTGAATAATGTTGTTCTTGTTCGGCATGCTAAAGTTGATGCGGTCAATGCATCAATAGCCCATCGAAGGAGGATACAGCCTTCATTCCTTAGATTATGATTCCGTTTCTTTATTGATTTGTATTCAATGCTTGGTGGAACGATGTAAAATGGTCTCTCTTGGAGAGATTGGTGTGAACTGATATGTGAATTGGGTTGAACACTTATGGAAGAGAGTTAGGGTTTGCTTGTTTTATGCGTTAATTGTACTACGGTGTCAGAGTAACTGTTTATTCATCAACTATTAATGGCGTCGGCATATGAGATGCGGCAAATAATACCTGATTTGCATGTAAGGTGCACATTGCAACGTACAAATTGCAGCTTAGATGCACAACCAACACAGCTAAAGTACACTCGTAGCAAAAGCCAACATAGCCACATGGTACATTCGCATCAAGGCAAATCAACACAAGCACATCAAGTCTTTACCAAGTTGTTTTTTTTGGTAAAAAGTCTTTCCCAAGTTGTTTGTCTTTGTTAGCAAGTCCAACTCAAAATCTTGAATTAATATAGGGAGGGAGATCATATTTATATAAAGAAGAGCATATGAATCCTATAATGATTCATGATAGTTCAACACACTTCTCTCACTTGCAAGCCAAATTACGAATTATATGTGAAATTTGACAAACGGAGACTTGGGACAAAACCTGACTTTGAGATCATATTAGAAAACTCAACAAAAAAACTTAAGCCAACGGATGGAAGGAAGCTGCATTTAAACAAAGGGCATATGTCTTTTTCGTTAGGATACATGTGTGAGTGAGTTGCATTAGAGAAGTCCCACATCGAAAAAATAATGTGGTGTAGAGCAATTAATATATCACAATGGATCTATAACTCATTAATTTAAACATTTGAATGAATGAGTCCAATTGAATATACTAATAGGATCGGGCTTGAGCTCTCGCTTAGCAATCTCCTCAGGTGAAAGGTGTTGAACTTCTGCTGCGCACTCCTAACGAATAGTATCAAGCTAATGATTGCGGTTTCCAAGTAGGTGAGCATTACATAATACCTAAATTAAGGGACAGCGGGCCTAACACTAAGCTCACATATGATGGGGAAATTGTTAGAATGCACGTGAGTAAGTTGTATTCCTAGTTGGCTCATAACTCATTAACATAAGCTTTTAAATAAATGTGAGTCCAACCAAATATATTGATGGATTTGGGCTTAAATTCTCTCTTGGCGATCTCCCCAAACAAAAAGTATCGGACTTCTACTATTCACTTTCAACATTTTCAACTCCAGAGAACCGAAAAGTCTTTTCTCTTTCTTGTCTCTCATTTCCCATCATTTTCTTCAACCTTCAACTATAGGGGAGGATTTGAGCTAGTCTCATCCTTCCCCTCTTTTGTTGATTTTGTTTGTTTTTATTGTTCTTTACTTAATTTTTCTTCTCTCTCGATCTAGATTTGGGAGCTCTCTTCTCCAAATCTAGTTCTTGATTAAGAGTTTGAATTATTTTGATCTAGTTCTAGATTTGGGTGCTATTCTCTCTCAATCTAAATCCAAAAGTTTAATAAATATGCCTTCGAGGATTCGATGTCCCTCTGCTCTGTTTGTGTATAGATTCTTGCCTCCAAGTTGAATCATGATCGTATGAGTTTTGGTACCTCATTGAATTATGAAGATTTGTTCATCCACATGTTAGATATATGTTTGTTTAACCTATTCTTGTTGTTTCTATACGGTAATGGCGTAGAGGAAGCCGAATTTAGGTGCGCACCACCAACTAAAACATCGTAATTATTGAAAGAGAAATTTATGGCGTATGCTCATCACTAACAAAGACACAAGATCCAGTGATTGACCGTAGATTTTGTTTGACAAATCCGTTATTGTGGATATGCCTAACTTTGCTAGTGCTCCACTTAACCTCATTGTTTTTTGGATTTGGCTTTGTTTTTTAACATGCTCTATTTCGATTTGTTTTGTCATGAAATTTATATATTTATGTATCCTTTTGAGTAATGGATACAATTTTCTTTCGAAAAAAAAAACAAAATAAAACAAAACAAAACAAATGGCCTATATAAGTCTTTATTTAAAGCTAGAGACATCAACAACAAATAAAAGATTAATGGGCTATAAATCCGGCTTTTAATGTCCTAAAACACTCTCCCAACAAATTCGTGAAGTTAGAGAATTCATGTTCATAATTTTAAGCATGCATATTTTCTTTAACCACAATTTTTTTGTTGACTAATATTTTTAGCAAATCAAACGCATAAAAGTCCTTAAAACTAATTCGTGAAAAATACTTTCTCTCAAACAATCTCAACTTGTTTAATGATAAACTTAAGGGTGCATTTGTTTTTATGAAAATGATTTCAAAGAAATGATTTTCTGAACTTTTATGTGTTTAAAGTGGAATACCAATGGAAAAGACTTTACGATTGAGAAAAACAACCATAATTAAAATTAAAGAGAATGATATTTCCACTTTAAAAGAAGACATCATTTTCCATGCTCCTTTTCCTCATGCACTCTCACATAGAATGAAGAACCATTCTCAAGTTTAGCTTTATTAGCACTGAGATATTAAGTTTGTTAACTATTTACAATTCGTATTATTTTGGCATCTTTTATTAGTTTCTTTAATATAAAAATATACGTAAAATTCATACTTTAATATTACTAATGTCTCAGAGAAAGATTTTGATATCATCTTAATATTTTATATTCGGTACAAAATATTATCATAGCAAAGAGAATTTTTAAAAAAAGTAAGATCTAAAGATTGAAAAAAAAAATCCATATAACACCAAACAATTGAACACTGATTATTTTCCTTGAAAGTAATTTTCATGAAAATCATTTTCCTTTGTTAAGAAGTTTTTTGCAAAACAAATTCTCCCTAAGCTTTATGATAAAGGAATATTCCTTCCTGGAAATTGTTTTCCAATTTTCAAATTATGAAATTCATTTTCTTAACTTTAAGCATACATATTTTCTTTAGCCATAAATGGTTTTCCATTAAACAATCATTTTTCAGCTAACCAAACACATGAAAGTCCAAAAGACTAACTCTGGGAAAATTCTTTCACTCAAACAAACACACCCTTATATTCATTAATAGCAACAATTTATTTACAAATGGGCTTAATATGCTTAACTTGTTTCCGTTTTACTTTGAAAGAATGGTTTCACCTTTTGCAAAAGAAATACTTCTAATTAGATGGCTTTTAATCAAATTTCTATGTCAAAGAAAATATGAGACCACCCGAAGAGAGAAATGGGTGAGTGGAGGAAGAAAATTATCTATTTATATCTTCGTAAGTGGATAAAATTAGGTCACAGATTGAACTTTACATACAAGCGTGGGTTTAGGGAGGGGTTGAGAGATATTTTCAGCATGCAGGTGACGATGGTGTGATGTAGAAAACTAGTAGTAGTCAGAAGATGCAACCTCTCAATCAAGGGAGATAAGATCTGTAAAACAGAGAACTCTCTCTCTCTCTCTCTCTCTCCCCCACCCACCTAACAAACGAAGTTTAAATGCGAAATTCAACAAGATCCCTCGCTCTCCATTTACTACTTACATAATAAACGTCGCTTAAATGCGAATTCAATAGACCCCCTCTGTCTAATTTCGCGTTTGATTCTCGTGCTGACGAATAAATTTCCAAACCTCTAGCACTTTCAGTGATATTGTGGTGATATGTAAATGCAATGATTTCATCGAGCCTGGTGTCTAGAGTGTTTGACCCTTTTGGTGAAGTTTAGAGGGCTTTGCTAAGTTGACCGTGTCTTTCAATCTTTTTAGTTTATAAAAAGAAAAAAATAATCCCACCATCTTCAACAATTGAACTATCAGTAAGACGTCACTTTGTCCTCAATAATCATTATTCTTATTTGTGAATCAAATGATTCAACATCTCAATACATTCATTTCTAGTGTTCCCAAAGTCCTAAGGTCAGATTCCACGATATTTTGATTATAGATGTATTAACTTATGTAAAAACTCGAATTCAAATATATCATTATTGGGTAATGTAGTTCATTTTTTTCTTCCTACAGGTGGCGAAAGTAATCGACAAAAAGAAATCTTCATTATAGCAAAGCCTCGACGTCAAACTCGATAAACGAACAAAAATGGCTCCAAGCTATGTTTAAGCTCGGGTCGTTTCTGACGCGGTATACATATTCGTTCTCGATCAGAGGAAAGACGCGATGTCACGATGGATTTCTCATCATTTAAGTATGGAAATTATAATACTAATTGTTTCATCTTTCAGGGTATTTTAAAAACCCAAATCTGATAAATACTTATTTATTCCATTGAATAATTTATTTTCTGCCGATCAGTTCCTTCACTTGTCAGAAAGAAACAAACGAAAACAGAAGGCTTGGTGGGGACTCGAGCCAGTTTTGATTCTTATCGCCTCTTCTCATCGCTTGATTTCCTTTTTGACGTCTTCCTCTTTTAATATTCAGAATCTCTTTTTCTTCCAACCTCTTCTTTAACTCGCGCACTCTGAATCTTACGTTCCCAACCTACTAAATGAAACTGGAAAAAGGAAAAACAAAAATCTTGTTTCGTTATTTTGGTGAAAGTCTAAATAATGCAGGACTAAAAAGTTCCTGTCTAAATTAATTTTTACTTTTTATTTTTTTATCTAATCGAAATGTTATGGCTCTCACAATTTGATTTTGATAATCCGGAACCCTTGAAATCTCTACAATACTCGGATGTTAACACGTACATTCACATTGTAATTTTTCTATATTTTAAATTTTGAATTTCATGTTGGACTATGACAGGAAAACTAGAAAGGTTGGCTCTTAATGAATTTAATTATCGTGCTTGGCAATTATTTATGTATTTTTATGCAGAGGCATTAAACAAAAGTCAAATCATAAAGAGAACAAACCACCAAAACTATTAAACTATACCCACCGTAGCATATTTATTTAAACTTTTTCAGTGGCATAAAAATCTCCAAACTTGTACTTATATAACACATTTACATTCTTTTAAGATTGAACACCATTAAAAGTTTTGTCTATATGGATGTTGAAAAACATACAATGATGACATAGAGGTAAATGTGTTTATGAATTAGATATATTTCTATGTCATAAGAAAAATTTATGTAAATGTGTTAAAATGGGCATGATTTGGAGTTTTTTTATGTCACAAAAAAATTTGTGTTTTGTCACAAAAATTTCAAGGTAAATGTGTTAGAATGAGAATAATTTAAAGTATTTTTGTGATATTTTCCCAATTATAAATGCCGAAGGTAAAACTAAATCCGAATTGAAAAAAAGAAAAAAAAGAAGAAGAAGTGATTTCGAAAACACGAACCGAAGCCTCTGACCGTCTAACGAAACCGAAGTGATCCCGCGTGTTTTCGGCAAATATAGGGAAAATAAATCACACGTTGGAACCATTTCCCCCATTCGAAGTAACAACTTTTGCCCATTGAACCGTTTTCTTCCGAAATGGAAACTGAAGTTCACGCGACGTCGGCGCGAGTGGGGTGGAGGGGGCTGCGGCAACGTGAAGATCAGCATAGTAGTGGTTATGACGGACTATTAAATTAATCAGCATATAAATACCTAACCAGTAACCACCCTCTTTTTATAAAAAAAAAAAAAGCTTAAAAAGAAAAAAAGCCATTTTTGCAGGGGACTGAGCTTAAAAGAGCAAGAGGGGAAAATTATTAATTAAAATGCAGTAATTAATGACCTAAAAGATAGAGAGAGAGAGAGAGAGAGAGAAGGAAAGGAATAATAATCAAGGAAAAAAGCAGAGGGTAATTAAATGAGATCTGCCTCAGGACGTTTCGGACAAACCAAGAAGGACTGGAACATCCCTGCACGCGGCCCATCGTAACCAACCCCTGCTCCTCCTCGATGGACGAGAGAATCGGATTGGTGGGGGGCCTCTTCAACCCCTTGCAATTAGACACCTGTGACCCCCAAAAAAATTGAATAATTAGAAAGGAAATTAAGGTAATAAATTACCGGATTAAATCCCAGGTTCAAAAGGGCCTTTATGAGAAAATGGGGCGGTGTTAAATCCGAGGAGTTTAAGTTCCCAAGGGAAAAAACGCCATTATCAATGAAGATTAGATTAATTGCAGGAAGGAAGGAAGGGTGGGGTGGTCGAGATCTGGTTCCTCAGCCAAGGAGGATCCGAGCAGAGAGCAAAAAGCTGGAGGAACGGGCGGCAGGCTGGCGGGCGGGCGGGCGGGCGGGCGGGCGGGCGTCGCCTGCCGTTTCGAGCAGATCGAGAGATCCGATCCGGGAGTACAGAATCTCGAGCAATCAATGTTCGACCAGACCAGCGGGACATTAAAAACGTGGAGCTGGATCCTTTTCGCTTTGCGAATTCGCGAACCACCGCCTAATTTTTTTATTTTTTTGGTCTGAAATACGTAGCATTTTATTTACGAAGGGAAAGCATTACAACTCGTTGGTAAGGTTTACCCTATCGAGATATATTGCTTGAAGGGATTACCTGTATGGGGAGATTGCAATTTAATGCGGTCATATCTTCGCCCCATTTTAACTTTGGCAAGGAATTTAAACGGGGTGCCAGCAATATCGCATTAGACTCGTATGATATTCCTATATACATAGCCTCCGTCCGTTCCCGATTCCATGGTCCCTTCTCAAACACCTTGATCCATCACACCCTATCTCTCTCTGTCTCTCTGTCTCTCTCTTTCACTACACCATCGTGCAGAGTCCTTCGCAGCAAAGAGGACCAGCAGCAGCGGCAGCAGCGGCAAGTTGCACAGAGCCTCCTTCCATAATAGAGTAAAGAGGATAAAGTTCAACCCCAAACCCAATACCAACCGGGCCCCAAGTCTCTCTCCCTCTCTGTCTCGCTCTAAAATCCCAAGACTCCAAAATCCCTTTTTCCTTTGCTTGTTTTGTTCACCAGCTGTTTCCCCTTGCGTACTTAAAAGGAAAAATTATATTAGCCAGAGAGCCAATCTCTCTCTCTCTCTCTCTCTCTCTAACTTTCTTGAGGCTTTTTGGTTTTGCTTTATTCTCTTTTTTTTTTTTTTTTTGATAACGAAGGAACCGCTTTGATGGATAACCACAAAACTCCCCCAGTTTCACCTACCTGCCAGCCCCTCCTTCGTAAGAAACTTCTGCTTTTTCTTCAAAGGTCAGAACCCCACAAAACTCCCTGCCCATCAGCCCATCAGCCCCTCCTCTATAAATAATCCAAGACCCATTTATCCCTTCCTCAGAAGAAAACTCACTTCCCCAGAAAACCCAAATCCCCATTTCTCCCTCGTCCTCCACTATCCTGTTCTGCTGCTTCATCGTCTCCTTCTTCTACGCCCAGAGATCTCCAGAAAAATCTCAACTTTGCCTCGCGCGAGGCGCACAGATCGCGCGGAAGGGCGGAAATGAAGGAGTTCTGGACATCTCTGGCCTCCCTCCTGGGCGTCCTTGCCTTCTGCCAGGGCCTCCTGCAGATGGTGTTCCCGCCCGAGCTCCGGTTCGCCTCCCTCAAGTTGCTGAACCGGTTGTTCAACTGCTTCTCCTCCTACTGCTACTACGACATCACCGAGATCGACGGCGTCAACACCAACGAGCTCTACAACGCCGTCCAGCTCTACCTCAGCTCCTTCGTCTCCGCCTCCGGCAGCCGCCTCTCCCTCACCCGCGCCGTCAACTCCAGCGCCACCACCTTCGGCCTCTCCAACAACGACTGCATCAACGACGTCTTCAACGACGTTGCCGTCCAGTGGGAGCACGTGGTGACGCAACGCCAGTCCCAGACCTTCTCGTGGCGGCCCCTCCCTGACGAGAAGCGTGGCTTCACGCTCCGGATCCGGAAGCGCGACAAGGACATCATCCTCGACTCCTACCTGGACTACATCATGGATAAGGCCAACGACATACGCCGCAAGAACCAAGAACGTCTCCTTTATACTAATTCGCGCGGCGGGTCGCTCGATTCCCGTGGCCACCCGTGGGAATCTGTGCCGTTCAAGCACCCGAGCACCTTCGACACGTTGGCCATGGACCCGGAGAGGAAGGAGGACATCATGGACGACCTCCGCGACTTCGCGGCCGGTCAGGCGTTCTACCAGCGGACAGGCCGGGCCTGGAAGCGGGGCTACCTGCTCTACGGCCCGCCTGGGACGGGGAAATCGAGCATGATCGCCGCCATGGCCAATTTCCTTGGCTATGACATCTACGACCTCGAGCTGACCGAGGTGCACTCCAACTCCGAGCTCCGGAAGCTTCTGATGAAGACCAGCTCCAAGTCCATCATCGTCATTGAGGACATCGACTGCTCTGTCAATCTGTCGAACAGGGCGAAGGCAACCCACGCCGGCGCGCCACGGAACTACTACGACTCCGGAGCGCCCGACGCGGCCCGCGGCAGCGAGGATGGGAACAACAACACGATCACCCTCTCGGGGCTGCTCAACTTCACCGACGGCCTGTGGTCGTGCTGCGGGAGCGAGAGGATCTTCGTGTTCACCACCAACCACATCGAGAAGCTCGACCCGGCATTGCTCCGGAGCGGCCGGATGGACATGCACATCTACATGAGCTACTGCTCGTACCCGGCCCTCAAGATCCTGCTCCGGAACTACCTGGGCAGCGAGGCCGAGGACCTCGGCGAGGCGGCGGCGAGCGAGCTCCGGGAGGCGGCCGAGAAGGCCAAGATGACGCCGGCGGACATAAGCGAGGTCCTGATCAAGAACCGCAGGAACAAGGAGAGAGCGGTGAGGGAGCTGCTGGAGGTGTTGAAGACGAAGGCAGAGAGGAACGAGAAGTACGGAGGGTTGAGGGAGGAGTGCGAGCTGAACGGGGTGGTGGAGGAGATGGAGGAAGAGGAGCAGGAGAAGAGGGCGCTGGAGAGCCCGAAGGAAGGGAGCGACTGCGATGACGATTCTTGCAAGAAAGTGGAGGATGATGATGAAGAGAAGAAGAAAGCAAAATGAGAGGGAAAAAAATCCATTCGCCCCTTTTTCGTTTTTGCTTTTCACTTCCATTTCTTTTCTCTCCTTTTTGCACCTTTTTTTTCTCTCTTCTTTTGGCTTAGAAAATGGGGAAAAAAGCAATTCGATGATTTCGCTGCGTCATTTGTGAGGGCAAGTTGGTAAGTTTCTATTTTTAAAGAGCTCTCTATTTCGTGTCTTATTATGGAATTAAAAGCTCGCATGACTCAGCAAATATTATAATAAAAATTAGAAAATAAAAAGCTCTTACGACATATTGAGTTTATCCACTTTCGAGGGTATTCTGTTGTGTTACTTTGTTCTTTTGAGATGGCCAGCCGGCCACATCCATGTTTGGTGTTTAGGCAACGTGCGCCAGTTATTTTGGGGTCGAAAATCTTAACTGAGGGGAAAGTAAATCTCTTAGTTATTTTCTGCTTTTCTTTTGGAAATTTAACTGCTCCATTCTTCCAAATGAAACTCCCATTTTACTTGCTTTCAAAAAAAAAAAAAAAAAAAAATGGTAAGAATGGGGCAAAAAGAAAAAAAAAAGATTTCATTTTACGTCGGACCATGGAAAGTACAAGTAAAAGTGACTCATCGCGTTGTCCAAATGCTTCACATGCGACATCTCCCGGTTCTTTTGGATTATGTATGGGTGTGGGCAATTAATTTCAGGTCCCACGATTGTTCTTGAGATGGTCTATAAAGTGATTCTCCAAACATAGTCAGTAGTTTATCCCTTCGAAGTGAATAAGGATTTTAGAAATGCTAAATGTAAAATTGTTTGCCGGCTCATTTAAGTATTAAATTGGAGAAAAATAATCACTTACGGCACAAATGATAATTTATCATATTTTTTATTTCTCTTTATTAGAGCAGTTTAGAATAGAAATCTATTTAATAATGAAATTTCATTTTTCTATTTTTGAAACAGATTTCCACTCTATAAAAGTGATAAATGAAAACTCTTTTCATCATTGACTCTTGTCCTCGTCATCGCTTGTCACCCACTCGCCGCCAATGGGACACCAGCCACCGACCACCAAACACCAGTGGCCGATCGCTAGACACTTGTGCTTGCCGTCGGCTGCCGACCACTGAATCACCAATCGTCACCTGCCTGCCGCTAATCTCTAGCCACCACTCGCTTGCCACTAGTCATCGGATGCTGCCTACTTGCCTCTCGCCACCGATTGCTCATCGCTAGATGCCTCCCACCATAACTCGAGAGGGGGAAATTTTATATCATTTATCAAATGAATTTCTATTTTATGAACAAAAATTTGATAAGATTATTAAATGTTTATATTTGCTCAAAAATTTATTTAGGGAATAAAAATAGAAAATTAATTTCTAGTTAGAAATTAATTTTTGAAATGGAGTGGTTATCATTTAAGTCCTTAAAGACTTCCAGTGAGAAATTCCAATCAAAAGTAGTAATTGATTTTTATAAAATAACTTGACATTTTAATATAAAAACAAGTTCACATGGATTTCAAAATGACATCGCACGAAATGACATGGCTAATTTGCCTAAAAATGACATCGCGTGAAGCATTAGCCAAAAATAACGTCGCACAGATTTTCTCAAAATAGATGTTCCAAAAAACAACGTTGAACTTTTCTTGAAATAAATGCACTATGAAGCTTCATTTAATGCTTGTGTTTCGTACTCTCTCCCTTTTACTCATAGCAAGTCACTGTCGTTTGGTCACTATAGTCACGTTGTCGCTTTCACTAAGGGTACGTTTAGGGTCCGTTTGTTTTTACTCTAAATAGTGTTTAATTCTATTCTTTTTTTTTTCTAAAAAAATAAGAACATAAATGTGTTTGATAAATCTTTTTATTAAGGAACAAAAATTTTTTTTTTTTTTTTCTCGATAGTAGATTTGGAGTAGAATCGAAGTAGAAAAAACTTATTTCTTTACTCGAGAATAATTCCTATAACAGTTCATATTTTTCCTTTTCTTCTATTTTCTTTCTTTCTTTCTTTCTTTTTTCTCTTATTCTCTTCCTCTTTCTTCTTCCCCTTGGCCGGTTGCCAGCCTTAGCTATGGTCGGTGACTAACGAGGCTCGGGTCGGCAACCTCGCCAATCCCCAACCACGCCGAGCCATGGCAAGGCTTTTTGGCCTCACCTTGGCTGGGCTAGACAAGGCCAAGCTTGCCCAGCCACTGGCGAGGCTCGACCTTGTCGGGCCACCTCCAAGTCGACGTCCTTGACGGTGGCCCGGCGAGGCTCGGCCCACCGAATCTAGGAGAGGTTGGCCTCGCCCAGCGCAGCCAAGGCGAGGTCGAGCCTTGCCGATGGCTAGGTGACGCTCACCTGGCCATCAGCAAGGCTTGGCTTCACCTAGATTTAGCGAGCTGGCCGGACCTCATCTTGGCTTTGGTGAGCTCGTCGAACTTGCCTAGAAGGTCACCGGTGACCGGCGGCAAAGAAGAAGGAGGAAGAAGAGAAAAGAAAAGAAAAAGGAGAAAAAAAGAAGAATAAAATTATAATAAAAGTATTAAAAAATTAAAAGAAACAAAAATTTAATTTTACCGAACACATTTCTATCTCGGGAGTAGAAATCTTTGACAATTACCAAACATGTTCTTTTACTCGAAATTGTTCCGGAAAGCAAAATCGAAAAAATCTTTTATGATAAAAAATTGTTTCTCGGAGCGGAATGGTTACCAAACGAGCTCTTAGTAACCATTTTGTTTTCAAGAATAATTTTTGCTCAAAAATAATTTTTTTTTATTCTGATATGGGAATAATTTTGAGTTTTTAAAGACGCTTGTAATCGCTTTTAAAATTTCTATTCTTAAGATAAAAATGTATTTGGTAGGATTCTTAAATTTTTTTTTTCATTTAATTTTTTAATATTTTTATTATATTTTTCTTTTTGTTTCTATTTTTCATTTTTCCTTTTCTCTTCTTCTTCCTTCTTCTTTGTGGCCGATCGCTAGCCACAATAGTTGCCTGACTGGGTGAGGTCTAGTGAGCTTGTCAGAGCCTTGCTAGGCCAAGGTGAAGTCCGATAAGCTCGCTGGAGGCTCACCATTAGGGGTGTGCAACGAGACCGGGTAAACCCCATTCTCGAACCGGCCCACCCAGAAAACAGGGTTGGGAATCGGTTCCCAAAATTCAACATCGGTTTGAATCGGTCCGAGAATCGGTTCCGAGGGATTACCCACTTGGGAACCGGATCGACCGGATTTGTTCGGGAACTGGTTTGTAAGCCCAATCCAAGAGTCCAAAACCAAAACCCTAATTTGTTCCCTTGTTTATTTCTTTACCTCTCTCTCCGTCTCTCACACTCCTCGCAGACTTCAGCATTTTCCTTCATCTTTCATCTGTTTCAAGTAAAAGACCTCTTATTCGAGCTCGCCTTGGATTGGGGAGGACTAGGCAGGGTCTGAAATCGGCGTTTTCCTTCATTGTTCGTGTGTCTTCCTCACTTGCTTCCATCCATCATCGACCAACTCACAGTCACGCCATCGCCAGCTCCCCGTTGCTCTATTTCATCCATCGCCGACTTCCTTATTTGTAAGCTCGAGTCCAAGTCCACCATTGGCATCAAGTTCGCCACCCGCACTCTCATTGTCGATGGCAAGGTTGTTAAGGCTCAGATTTGGGACATCGTTGGTCAAGAAAGGTCTCCCCTTTTCTCCAACTTTCAATTCTTCTTTTTCTTTTTTGAATTCTTGTTGTTCTGTCTCGGATTTGGTTTTCTGTAAATTGGCATTGCATGATGGGCAATTATTTTCATCCATGAGTGACTGCATTTTTGTTTTCAGCGGTCCTGACTAGGTTCTGACTTCGAGGCTTCGAAGAAGTTATGGAGGTTCCATTTGTGATTTTTCGATTGGCGGAGATCGGCTCTTCACATTACATAGTGAGGAGAATGTGTTCGATATATGGGAGACTCCGCCTACATCAGTTCTATGAGTCCTAGTAGTATCGTTCCATCTATTTAGTGATTACAAGTGTTTGTTGCTATAGATCATAGAGAAAGGATTTGTAGTTCTTTTCCCCCCTAGGTTAGATGACAAAAAATTTCTTCACAAATTTAAAGTTTGATCCTTTTTTCCCCTTCCCCTTTTGGGTTTAACAGTTCCATATGAGATTGATACCTGACAGCTACATAATTAGATATATCTGAATTGAGTTTGTAAAGAACATTGCCTATTGGCAGAGAAATATTGAAGTTGTTTGCCCATTTCTCAGCTTATGCATATGTAAAGGTAGCTACTCTCCTTTCTTTCTCATGGTTGTACCCAACACTAGCTAAGAGATAACTAAACGTTGCAGAAGATAATGCAAGCTAATATTCTCAATGTTTGGCCTGTGTCGGGCTGTAAGTATGAATAATTTAGCATCAGTTCTCAAGTTGACTTTGTCTCTTTCATCAGCACTCTCTGTCTCCAAAGTTATGTTGAGAGATTTGATTTACTATGAAAACTAATATGTTTTTGTACAATCCTAATGTTATATAATTTTTAATCGCTAGTCATCGCGGTTTTTATGCAAAACAAGCTGTGAGGTTGTTGTACATAATTTTTTATACAAAACAAGTACCAATATAAATAGGGTTGACCTTGGAACCGGACCGAAAAAATAGGGTGGATCGGGTACATGGTCCGAAAAATGGGAACCGGTTATAATAGGGTCGGGTACAGGGTTCAGGTCTAGACCCTACCCACCCTGGACCCGATCACCTCTACTCACCGTGGCCAGGCAAGCCACAAGCCTCACTAGGCCACCGACAAGGCTTGTCCTAGCCTGATCTAGCAATGAGAGCCTTGCCCAACCATCGACAAGGTCGACTTTGCACTGCCTAAGCAAGGCTGAGGCTCACCGTGGCCAGGCGAGCCTCCAGCAAGCTCACCGTGGCCTCACCCAGTCAATTGCCGGTCGCCGCTGTCATCAACGGTGGCAGATGACTAGTTGGGAGGAAGAGGAAGAACATAAAAGGAGAAAACAAGAAAAGAAAAGGTTGTACTTAATTCTTGAAATTATTCCCACAAACAAGAAGTTATTTTTTTTTTACTTTTTGATATTCCAAATATATTCCCCATAAGAAAAAAAAATGGATTTTTGTTCTTGGGAACAAAAAATTTACCAAATGAATTTCTATTATTCTTTTGTTCCAAAGAACAAAAGAACACAATCATTTGTCCTCAAGAGTGTTACCAAACATGCCCTAAATGACTCACTCAAGGTTCATCATCCTCTCTCACTTGCTCAATTGGTTGGAAAAATTAACAGAGAATTAGGGCTCAATTCTTGGTGAGTGAATATGGAGACGTCAATGCGAGGGAAAAATTGAATTAGGGTTTCAATTTAGGTTTATATTTGGGAAATTGGTTGAATGGTCGATTTTGGATTTATATTTGGAGCAAAACATGCAGATGACATCATTTAGATGTAGATATATTGACTAGGCACAACGATAAGCCATGTCAAATGGAGAAATTAATAAAATATGATCGCATCAGATTTTCGGCAATCTAAATCGAAGTTAGCACTTAAATGATTTTTCTTGAAGTAGTACTTAAGTGATTTGATTTTTTTTTATTGGTCACCAAAGCAAGCATTATATATAACTTTGGGCACTTCTAGTATTCTTATGTCGTTATGGAGAAAGTAGCCTAAGACATAATGCATAGCCATCCTCTTTGGCTGTCAAGGGTGATGCTGTTGTTAAAATGTCTCGAGTTTGAGTCCTAATGTGAAATTCTGAATATTTCGAATTGGATATGTTGCAAACATTCGAAATTGAGCAAAGAAGATCCGAAGATCAACTTCCCAATATTCGAATCTGCGTTGGAGAGTTTGGCCGCTGAAATAGGAAAGTTCAACTTTCACTTGGATTTGGGTTTTGTTTAAACTATATAAATATATGTTTTGGATAAAATCGCTAAAGATAGGAAACATAATCCTATGAGAAGTTGGCAAATGAATAAATGTTTCATATATATATAGACTTTTGGCCATGGATGGAAGAAGGTGGATCACAAATTGTCTTGAAGCGCCACGTGAGTGCTTGGTGTTCCGCCGTTGATCATGAAGAATTGTTCTTGAAGCGCCGTCTAGTCGTCGAGTGCTTGGGAGGGATTTTTTTTTTTTTTTTTTTTTGCCGTTCTGTGAATTACATCCAAGAAGTTTAGTGTTGAAGTCGATCAAATATTGTGATAAGATTTGTGTGTAATTCTCTTGTGAGATTGAGAGATTATTTCTTGAGGAATTTCAGGGCTAAACATTGCATGTGTTATTGGATGTAATTAGGGCTTGGGAAACACCGAGAGAGTGTTTAAGTGACTCGAGTGTGTAATCTCCTTGTATCGCTTGATCTATAGTGAAATTCGTTGCTGCTCTTCCCGTAAACATAGGTCTTTACGACTGAACCACGTAAATCTGGTATCCGATTTATTTTCTTCTTTTGTCTATATTATTATTCGATCGCTCGACTTTTCACAACAAGTGGTATCAAAGCCAGGCTTGGCTAAGTTGAAGCAAATCGATGGTGACAAAAGAAGTAAAAGTGAGAATCGACAGATTTGGTGGGAAGGATTTTAGTTTCTAGAAGATACATATTGAAGATTATCTTTACTAGATGAAACTGCACTTGCCCTTATCTGGGGAGAAACCAGAGACGATGAATCAAGCTGATTGGGATTTGTTGGATAGATGAGCTACGGGTGTTATTTGGCTAACGTTGGCTTGTAACGTTGCGTTTAACATCTTGAAGGAGAAGACCACTGCTAATTTGATGCAAGCCCTGTTAGATATGTATGAGAAACCCCCTACGATCAACAAGGTCTATTTGATGCAATGTCTATTTAATTTGAAGATGAGTGAAAGTAGGTCAGTTGTAGATCATATCAATGAATTCAATGTGATTGTTAATCAATTGAGTTCAATGGAGATTGACTTTGAAGATGAGGTACGTGCTTTGATTTTGCTATCCTCATTACCTAATAGTTGGAATACTACTGTTACTGCTATTAGTAATTCCTTTGGATCAACAAGTTTGACGTTTGATGGGGTTCGAAATTTGATTTTGAGCGAGGATATTTGTAGAAGAGAATTTGACGAATCTGTATCTACTGCTTTAGTAGGTGAAAATAGAGGAAGATCTATAACACGTGTGGGTAAAAGTAGTACTAATATGAACGGATGTAGTCAATCTAGGACTGCTAATGTTGTCTATTGGAGCTGTGGCAAGAAGGGGCATTTTAGAAAGGATTACCTTAAGTTGAAAAATGAGAAGGGTAAGTGAATTATAGTTGATTCTGTAGATAATGTTGCAGCTGTAGCAGATAATGCCAAGTATGTCTTGTTTGTCATTGATTATTCATCGCTTGATGGATGGATTATGAATTCTGATTGTTCTTTTCATGTCACACCAAATAGAAATTGGTTTATCACTTATCAATGCACAGGTAGTGGTAAAGTCCAGTTAGGGAACAACACTGAGTGCGATGTTATGGGTGTTGGTGATGTTAAAATCAGAATGCATAATGATATTGTGAGGACATTGACTGGAGTGAGGCATGTTCCAGAATTGAAAAAGAACTTAATTTCCTTGGGTGCCCTAGATTCAGCTGGTTGTAGGTATCCTTCAAAAGGTGGAGTTCTAAAGGTTGTTCGAGTTGCCTTAGTGATAATGAAAGGAATCAAGCATAGAGGCCTGTATAAACCTCAAAGTGAGACAATGACAGATTTCTTCCTGGAGACGTCGGATGCATCTGTTCAAGAGTCTATTGACTGCTCGAGGAAGACCTGGGTGTTTGTGCCAATGCACAAGTTTGATGCTGGTGTTAGGATCACGCGGTTGAGAACTTTGATCGAGACGGAGATTGGTAAGTCGATCAAGCATGTGCAGACTGACAATAGCATGAAGTTTTGCTCGGAGTCCATGAATGGACCTAGACTTAGAACCAGGGAAGGAGAGTAAATTTCCTGCAGGTATGCATCCCACAGTGGGCGAATAGCCCCGTTCAAGCCCTTCAGGGACAGCCTTTTAGCAGAAAACCACTCAGCCCTTTAGTTCAGAGCCTAGAGACACTCAAAGATGCCAGGATGGAAACGTTTCTAACCTACCCAAGCTACATTTCTTGAAGGATCCTACCAGGCTGGAGAAGAGGAGGAAATTAGAAAGCCATGAAGAGATTTTCACAAAGCACACACTTTACTTCAGGGGACTCTTCCCAACACATTACACTCTCCTTGCCTTATATAGGCAATAAGAGGTCACAAGGACAAACACAGGGACCTAGCTCACGGGTCTATATACAAACAGAGGCACCGAAAAATTTCGGGAGGGAATTATTCGCACACTATGAACAGTAACTGTACTATGAACAGTACATTCCCTAGCCTAGTGCTACAGTAAAAGTGAACAGTGGTTTTGCTATAGTGAAATTGTATGGACTCAACGGTCTCGTTCGTCACGAGCATTGTAGCTACACACTGAGTCTTCTGAGCTGTCTTCTAGGAGATGTGCTTCGTATTTCTGTTCAAGGGCTTCAAGGTCTTTAGGTGAGAGGATTTGGTTCAGCCTTCGTGATGAGGATGCTTCTTCATGAGCCCAATGTGATGCTTCTTCTGCAGCCCAATTTGTATTTTCATCTTCCTGAGGGTCATGAATTCTTGGCTGAGGCCAATTGGATGGCTGTGCATAGAAAGATGTGTCCATGCTTTGGAATTGTTCGTAGGGATCCTGGGACAGTGGTCCTCGAAAGCGTGCATAAGGGTCCTGGGTGGATTGGACAATGTCATATTCGCTTGTCATTTTAGGCTCTTGGGACGATGTGGCTTGTCTGTACTATCCGAGTGCTTCCTTAGCTTCTGGTGCTAGGTCATAATGATCCCATGTAGTGGGTACATTATTCCAAACATCTTCGGGAATTGTCTTGTTTTCTTGGCATAAGATTCTCTGGAGTTCTCGATATTCATGTTCACAAAGTCGAATAGATCTAGGATAAGATTTGTAAATCCGGGCTTCTCGGCTGTTTAAGTTAGGTTTATAGGATGTGGTTCCTATTTCTAGTGGTGCATCGAGAATACTTCCATTATTTATGCAAAAATTCCAGGGTCGTCGGAAAAACAAGATGGTGTGGACTTCAGGATTTGGTGCCATGGATGTCAGTTCTTTTTCCAAGTCTTGTTTCCAACATGTAGGATGATAGAACCAATTTAGAAAATCTAAAAGATTTCTATCACATTCTTTTTCGATGTTTCTTCCGAGCAGGAATATCCTCGTGAGGTTAGCAATGAATCTTCTTGTTTGAATTTCAAAAGCTATTAGGTACTTATTGGTTAAGTACCATAATAACGTTTTGAGCTGTTCAGGGAAATCATCTTCCTTCCAGATAAGAGGATGAATGAATGGATAATTTATATTTAATCCAAAAGGATAAAGAATCGAACCTCCATTGAATCTGAATAGGTCTGTGTGGCTTTGCCACATGAGGTTCTCCAGGTTCTCAGCAAGACTGTCATTCTGGTTTTGCTGAATAATCTCCTGAGGATATTTCCAGCTTTGTGAATCTCTGATGTTCTCAATTTTGTATTTCACTCCATGATTGAGCATATGGAAAGCAGGTCTCTTGATGTACATATTGATCTCGGCTGGTGCCTTTGGCCTTGATAAGAAGTTAGCAAGTACATTCTTCTTTCCAGGAATATGCTTAGTTTCAAAGGAGTATTTTGAGAACCTTCAGCCCATCGAAGCAGTTGGGAATTTGGAATATGTTTCTGCTTAAACTTGGTCATCTGAGGAAAAGATGCCATGCCTAATTCCACCAGGAAGTGGTGGTCGATGAGATGAAACTCAAACTTTTTGATTCCATTTTTGACTACTAAGATTTCTTTGAAAGTGGAATGGTAATGCATTTCAGCTTGGGAAAACTTTCCACTTTTATGAGCACAGAGGAGTCTCTTACCATCAATTTCTTTAAAAAGAACAGCTGCCCAGTATTCGTCACTGGCGTCAGTTTGAAGAATTCTCTTGCCCGTTGATGGTATTTGTAATGGTGGGAGATTCTACATAATCTCCTTAAGTTCAGCTACTGCTTTGGTCTGAGCTTTTCCCCAAGGTGGGGAATTCTTCTTTAGCATGGATTGCAAAGGAATTAGAAGCTTTGCAATGTTTAGGACAAAACCCTGAGATAATTAATTATCCCAAGAAATTGCTGAACTTGCTTTGTTGTGAAGTTTTCTTGAGGAAACTTCAATAGTTCTTGAGCAATATGTGGCCCTGGGTAATATGTACCTTTGTTAAGGTGCATACCAAGAAATTTGATTTCTGTCTGGGCAATATTCATCTTCCTTTGAGAAAGCATAATACCATGTCTTTTTACAATTTCTGCAAACTGCTCAAGGAGTTGACAGTGTGACTGCTCATCAGGACTGTAGAGCGGAATATCATCAATGTATACGGCTGCACTTGATAAGATTGGTTGGAAGATGTGACACATGGCCTTTTGGAAAAGGGATGGTGCTACCTTTAAGCCAAAAGGAAGAACTTTCCATTGGAAGTGCTGGTTTGGGATACAGAATCTTGTTTTGGATCTGTCTTCAGGATGGATGCCCAATTGCCAAAATCCGGCTTTGAGGTTGAATTTGGAATATATATGGGCCTTGGTTAGACCACTAAAGAGAGAATCTCTAGATGGTAAAGGGAACTTATCATCTTGGAGGAAAAGATTGAGAGGTTGGTAGTTGATCACCAATCTCATTTTTCCTCTGTTTTGCTCGGCGCGATTATTGACATAAAAGGCTTCACAAGCCCATTGTGAATCAGAGATTTCAATAAGACATTGTTGCAATAGTTCCGAGCATTCCCTTTGAGCTAAAGCCAGATGCTCTGGCTTCATTCCCATGTGGCTCGCCCTGGTTGGGTTTATGTCTTCATTTTTCTTGAAAGGGAGGCGAACGGCGAAGTCCACCACAAGTGCCATAACTTGCACGAGGACACTTAGGTGCCATAACTTCAAAACGGTACACTTAAGTGCCACTTTTTTTTTTTCGAGTGGGACACTTAAGTGCCACCTCCGGCGACCCTTGCCGGAAATCCTACGTGGCAATATTTTATTATTATTTTTTTTGCCTATGTGGCTCGGAGCTCCAAATCGGCATAAAAATTAAAAAAATTTAAAAAAAAAGAAAATTTTAATTTTAAAAAATTAAAAAATTAAAAAAAGAAAATTTTAATTTTAAAAATTTAAAAAAATTTTAAAAGAAAATTTTAAAAATTAAAAAAATTTAAAAAAAAAAAAAGAAAATTTAAAAAAAAAAAAAAATAAGAAAATTTTAAAAAATTTAAAAAAAAGGGGAGGTCGAACGGGCGGCTGAGGGCTGAGCCCTCGTCGCCGCCGCCTCCCGTCGTCGCCGGGAAGGGCCGGCGCCGGAGGGGAGGGTTGGCCGGGTCGCCGACCCCCGTGAGCCGACCGACGGCGAGGGCTGCGAGCCCTTGCCGGATCGCGGCGAGGGCCGCGACCCTCGCCCCAAATCTGGTGAGGGCTCGCGGGCCCTCGCCGGTGATCGGCCGGCCTCGCCGGCCGACCCTCCCCACTCCGTCGCCGGCCCTTCCGGCGGCGGCGGGCGACGAGGCCGCGAGATCTGGCGAGGTCGCGGCCCTCGCCCGGATCCGGCGGGCTCGCGGGCCCTCGCCGCCTCCCCGCCGCCGGGAAGGGCCGGCGACGGAGTGGGGAGGGTCGGCCGGGGTCGCCGGGCCACGGCCGGGGCCGGCGAGCCCGGCCGGCCGGCGGCGAGGGCCCGCGAGCCCTCGCCCAGATTTGGGGCGAGGGTCGCGGCCCTCGCCGCGATCCGGCGAGGGCTCGCAGCCCTCGCCGTCGGTCGGCCGGGGGCCGACGACCCCGGCCGACCCTCCCCCCTCCGTCGCCGGCCCTTCCCGGCGATGGCGGGGAGGCGGCGGCGGCGAGGGCTCGGCCCTCGGCCGCCCGTTCGACCTCCCCTTTTTAATTTTCTTAATTTTTAAAACTTTTAAATTTTTCTTAATTTTTAAATTTTTCTTAATTTTTCTTAATTTTTTTAATTTTTCTTAATTTTTTTAAATTTTCTCTTTTTTTTTTTTTAATTTTTTGAATACTTTATAATTTAATTAATTTTTATATTATTATTTACACGTAGACACGAAAAGTCGTCGTTTTTGCGTTTTCTCCGCCACGTCAGCGTGCAAAATGACGCCGTTTTGGACTAAACTCGCCAGAAAATTGCCACGTCAGCCATTTGGCCGGATTTTCGCCGGAGTGGCACTTAAGTGTCCCATTTTACTCCGATGATGGCACTTAAGTGTACCATTTTAAAGTTATGGCACTTAAGTGTCCCGGCGTGCCAAGTTATGGCACTCCAAGTGTCCCGCACTCGGAGGCGAACAAAGAACTCTGGATTTTCCCATAAAGGATGGGAACACTTTTGAGCGAATTCTGCATGGGATTCTGAACAAGATTCTAACAACTTTTGCATAATTGGATCTAGTAGACTCATCTGAATGGAAAAGAGTCTCTGAATATTGATGAACTCAGATAATTGATCTTTATATCTAAGACCTTTTCCAAGGATGATATGAAGCTGAGAGATTTGAGTCATGATGTCCCACCCAATTATCAGATCTTTATTGGGAAGGTTTGATCCAAAGATTTTTGCAGTTATGGAGCATTGGGGAAAGAACTGGACAGTTACATGAATGGTTCTGACATTTGTGGAGAAAGTATCTCCTGAGGCAGAATTGAAATATCGGATAAAAGGAGTCCATAATTCTTTAGGAAGAACTTTGGTGTCTAATATTGAACAACTTGCTCCTGTATCAATGAGAGCAATAACAATGATGGGTTTGGCAAACTTCGAAGTGAGGATTTTTACAGGAAAATGGGGACAGTGAGTTTGACTTGAGAATATGTCGAGGTTTGGTTCTGAGGATGATGGTGATATATGGAAAATATCTTCAGACTCTGAGTCTGACTCAGTTTCACTGGAAGTTTGGTAAGAGGGAATGGCACAGAGTTTGTTCAGATGGTTCTTCATCGCGAGAATAAGGATTCAATATCATCATTTTCAAGAGAGATACCTATTTCATTCTCAATGTGATGAATTAGATGATTCTGACCTTTTCTCGCTTGAGGACAGTTTTTGGCAAAATGTCATTTCTGATTGCAAATGTAGCAACGGTTTGATTTCTTGTGGCTTGTGTGATCCTTCCTTTTGCGTAGGTATCGCCATTTCTTCTTTTTCCGGAAGTGCTTGGAGCCATGTTTGGATTTCTTTATCCAAAACTTCTTATAATGTTTCTTCTTTCGGGAATACTTGCCACACGTACCATCACAGTCTTTCTTGGAACATTTGATTTTTAGCTTCTGGCGAGAACAAGCTGATTCAAGGCGTTTGTCGTTTGTGATGTAGGTACGGACCATCTAGCGCTTTAAGCATAATTCTTCAAGACATAAATGAACCTCTTGTTGTATTTCGCCTAAGGGAACATCTTGTATTCTCCTTTGTTTTCCAAAAAAAGATCTTTCAACCATTTGAGATAGTTCCGTAGGGATGGAAGTAAGGAAAACATGCTTCAAATTTGGGTCTGCTCCAACTTGATAAAAAAGTTGAAGCATTATTCGATAATGCTTATCAAGATGTTTTTCCTGGAGGGAGCAGCATCTTCTCTCAAAAAACTCTCTTCTTTTTATTTCTATGAGATCAGTGGGTTTTCCCACAAAAACATGATATAAGAGAGTAATGGCATGGCTGAAATTCGGTGACATCGGAAAATGGATTTGGTCTTGTTCTGAAATTGATTGCCATCAGAGTTTGAGGCTTCATGTGAACCTTGTAACAAAGTTGTATAGGACGTCATTCATATCATGGTTAGTGATAGATTGGGTATTCAACCATGTATGAAATTCTTCAAGCCTCATTGGCCATTTGTGATAAGGAATATCATCAATGGTGAAGAATTGTTTTGATGCTATGGACACATGCTGAGCAGGATTGCTTGTCTGACCAATGTCTGGGTCAGAATAATTTGATTCCATATCATCATCTGGGGGGTCAGCCATGAATATTGATGAAGTTACTGGTGCAATGGGGAGGGTATCAACTATAGGAATTGAGAAGGATGAAGAGGAGGAGAGGGATACTGAAGAATCTGATTCAGTATCATGAGAAGCTTGCTCTACTGGGAGCAGAGTCTGTTTTTCTGGATTGGGTTGTTCAGGTTGTTGGATAACAGAGTCAGGTTCCTGGGTGCCTAAATCCTTTAGAAAAGATTCTAATGGATTTGATAGCATCATCTGATCTAGCCTTTCTCTTATAACAATGAACTTGATTATGTAGGTGGTATTTTTTCTTTCCCTTTTTCCTTCTGCAGGGCCTTGAGGCGATTTCGTATTTCTGCCATATCCGGTTCTCTTCTGTAAGGATATGTTGGAATAGTGGCAAAAATGATCAAACGGTCTGAACCTTCCTTCTTCAAGAAGCTGGATTTGCTTCTTGAGCTTTTCTATTTCTGGCTTTGGACTTTCAAGATAATGGTACCCAAGATGTTGACCCGATTCCAAGGCGTGAAGCCTTTTCTGGAATTCCGAAAGTATCTTTTTGGTACTTTCATCATACCTCCAAAGATCTTGTTGCACGTTTCCAATTTTGGAGTCAATTGCCTTGAAGGCATTGTTTTGTGCCAACAGAGTCTCTAATTGCCAATTTAGGACAGCTTCAGCGGCAGAGGTTTTTTTTTTGTCTCCCATGTTCATCCACATTAGTGGGAGTAGGGATTTTAGGAACATGGTGGTATCTGCCATGGGGATCAATAAACTCTTCTGCAGCAGGAAACGAGAGTTTAGAACTTTCCTTGACTAGGGGGAGAAAGTCTGTATCCTGGAACATAGCTATAGAAGCAGTGGGTGGTGCTTCTTCTGGAACTTCAAGGGGGTAAGAGTGCTTCTTGGCCCATTTGAGTATTGGCTTATAAAATGGAGAGAGGGCTTGCTTTTTCTGGGGAGGAGATGGTGGTGTTTTTGGTGGATTTGGTAAGGCTTGGGATGTAGTACTTGACTCTGGTGATGGAGGTGGTGCATAAGAAACCATGAACTGGTTTTGTCACATTCACCGAAAGTATCAACAGAGGAATCTCCGTCTAAGTACCTTTGGTATACCTTATCCTTTGGCATTTTCCGCCGAGGTGGAGATCTTGCAAAAGGATCTACTTCGTCTGGGGAATTTGTACAATGAGAACATTGACAAAAGGGATCCCAAAAACAATGACCATAGTCATCTTTATAGTAATGAACAGGATGTCCATTACCATCAAAGTGCCAAACGTGTTTTTTTGGATCTGGCTCAGAAATGGATTGAGGAACACATGGTTCAATCATGAAGAGGGTTTGGAAGATAGAAGGGCTTTCTTCCTTTTCCTTGCCAAATTTGATGGAAATAGTTCCATCTTTTTTCCGTACGAACTCTGAGTCCGTAGAATGGAAAGGCTTACTGTGCTGATGTAGCTTTTCGTAGTTGGTAATCCGAGTTTCTGGAATAAGCTTGGCCAATGTATCCTTTGGAATTTGTCTAGGAACATGGATACATGATGCTTGGTCATTCTGCATGGAGATAAACAAAGCATCTTCATTACCATTGTTGAAGTTGAGGTCAAGTGCATGGTTACGCACCCGATAAACCATCGGTAATGTAGTGTTGCGGCTACTGAGAATCAGCGGTTTGAGGGGCTCCAGTAAGTTGGACTTGGACTTTCATAAAAGAAAGTAATTGGGGATCTGAAAGGGCGATGTTGAAGTTTGGATATAGAGTGATAAAGATTGTTCCTGCATTCAACGTAGTTTGGACAGTACCAATGCAAGCATGCTGGTATTGTAAAAATCTGGTATCTAACAATGTGATTCTTGCCACAACTGGCAAACCTTTACGACCATGGAAAGTGAGAGCAAGACGAACAGCTCCATAATGGACATGAGTGTATCCCTGTTGAGCCCATTGTTTGGGAAATTCAGGAGGGATCTGGAGAGTAACAAAATATTCATTTTCAGTAGCAGGTATAGGATGCTGATCGAATTTGGAGGACTGAACGTACTCCTTTACTTGCTTTGGAGTTTGGTGGATAAGCTGACGGATGGAGCGGATAGGTGAAAATGATGAGTTAGGCTTAGCAAATGCAGAGTAAGGATTCATGAGGGGGAGTTGGGTTTCAGAAATCTTGGTTTCATCGCTAAGAGAGACTTCATAAAGATAGTCTATCTTAGAGGCATTTGAAACACGAAACTCTAGGGGAGTTGAGGATGAAGATGAAGGAACAAGAGAAACTGGTGCTTCGAGGATTTCTGGTTCTGTAGACATAATGAGAAGAGATCTTCTCAGAATTATCTCTAGTATTGGTATTGCTAGGAGAATCCTAGCTGATCTATTAAGTACGGTAAGTTACCTAGTGAATAAATCCCTATCAATTGCTATTGAGAGGTGGACTCTTGAAGAAGTGTGGTCAAGTAACGTTGCTGGTTATTCTATTATTAGAATGTTTGGTTACTCGTGTTATTTTCGAGTGAGTGATGGTAAGCTCGATGGGAGGGCAAATTGCATATTCCATGGCTATGCACAAGGTGAGCGGGGTGATTGGTTATGGTGCCCAAATATAAATTTACCTATTAGCAATAAAGAAGTTACCCTCGATGAGTCTCCGATACTTCTAGCTAGGAGTGTTTGTGGCAGTGTTAATACGGATTTGAACGGTATTCAGCTTGAGTTGGAGTTGCGACCAGAAACTCCTGAGATAGCGTATATGGGTACTAGCAAAGTAATCGACACAGATGGTGTTCATAGCGAGGTAGAGCCTATAGAGCCAATGGTTGATGTAACTGCTGAAATTAATAAAATACGTATTCAATCTCCTGGTAGATATGGATGCAACAATGGTTTTACATTATCTGTGGTTAAGGAGGTTGCGACGAAAAATCCTTGCGGAGCAGTTAAAAGTGCATGTGGAGTTGGTATTCTGATGAGGTCCTCGGTTATGGTGAAGTTCAAGCGAGGCTTGGACTTAGATTAGAACTACGGCGGTTGAGCCCATCGGGGGCTATGGGAAAGGAACGGTAGAGTTTGAATTTTTTACAAAGCGATTGCGACTTGGCTCAACTGTCGAGCCAAGGTGGAGATTGTTAAAATATGTCTCGAATTCGAGTCATAATGTGAAATTCCGAATATTCCGAATTGGATATATTGTGGATATTCGAAATTGAGCAAAGAAGATCCGAAGATCAACTTCCCAATATTTGAATCATTGGAGAGTTTGACTGCTAAAATAGGAAAGTCCAACTTTCACTTGAATTTGGATTTTGTTTAAAATATATAAAGATAGTAAAACATAATCCTATGAGAAGTTGGCAAAGGAATAAATGCTTCACTTATATATATAGACTTGTGGCCATGGATGGAAGAAGGTGGATCACAAATTGTCTTGAAGCACCGCGTGAGTGCTTGGTGTTTTGCCGTTGATCATGAAGAATTGTTCTTGAAGCGTCGTCTAGTCGTCGAGTGCCTAGGAGGGATTTTTTTTTTTTTTTGTCGTTCTTGTTCGTGAATTACATCTAAGAAGTTTAGTGTTGAAGTCGATCAAATATTGTGATAATATTTGCGTGTAATTCTCTTGTGAGATTGGGAGATTATTTCTTGAGAAATTTCGGGGCTAAACACTGCGTGTGTTATTGGGTATAATTGGGGCTTGGGAAACACCGAGAGAGTGTTTGAGTGACTCGAGTGTGTAATCTCCTTGTATTGCTTGATCTATAATGAAATTCGCTGCTGCTTTTCCCGTGGACGTAGATCTTTATGACTGAACCACGTAAATCTGGTATCCGATTTATTTTCTTCTTTTGTATATATTATTGTTCGATCGCTCGACTTTTCGTAACAGCCATAACATCTTTACACAGAAAATCAATGACTTGAAAAGTTTTGTCGGAAAAGATGACAGCTCGAATTGCTCAAAGAAATTAATTCACGGAAATTGGTCTGTTCACCGACTATTTGATGGTAATCTTTGTTGACAAAGAAAATATTCTGCATCAATTTTTTTAAGCACAAATTATTTCTCAAATTATTGATTTTTCGTACGACAGACATATTATATTAATAGTTATTATTGCTATAAATCCCAAAGTGGTAACTTCACAATGCATTTGCCGCGAATTGACTTTCATCTTACAAAAAAGTCCCAAATCGATATTCCTAAAACCAATTTGCCTCAAAATAATTATTGTGTTTCACAAAAAAAATCAAACTGATGCCTCTTATTTTGGTTCAGGGATTCCTACTTAGGATCTATTGCAAGACGAAAATTTGTCAAGGTACATAATTTAAGATTTTTCATGAGATGATTTAAGATAGATATGTTATGATGGAGTACCAATTTGACATATTTTGCGGCATGAACCTGTCTTAAAAGTAGCATTAGGCCAGGTGAAAGCCTCTTTAAGACATGATCGAAGCGTGCGTGGTATCAGACCGCATGTTAGAGGCCACATGGTCCCAGCGAAATGTGGTAGTGGGAGCACCAGAATGCACGTGCGACCTCGTTCGAGCTTCTCCGCAAGAATTTGCCATTTCCCAAGCAAACAAGCGTTGCCGACAATTTGAAGGAGTACCGCATAGACAACGTGGAATGAAATTGACATATAGATGAGCATTGGGAATAAGAAGGGATGTAATCCTACTTGATGTAAGAATCCATTTATTTTGCAAAAAATGAATGGCTCAGAAAATAATTTCTTAAAAAAATCACTAATGTTGCTTAAAATATTTTTGAACATTTTCATAAATAATAAAAATGCTTTCCATTTATTCATTTTTATTAGCAATACGAGTGATAATTTTTTTAAACAAAGTAAGTTGGAGGACTTTTAGTTCATGAATGGGAAGTGGCCTATTCGAATCCTATCAATTTGCAAGCAAACTTTCTGTTTTTGGTATGATCACATTGACAGGTCAAAGGCTTAAAACTTATAACTAATTTTTGGGCTACAGTGTGTTCTAAAAACATCAAGATAGTGACGCCTCAGTGCTCGTGGCCCTAGGTCATTAAAAAGAGAAAAAAAAAATGTACAAAGTTATCTCTTATTCAACGATAGACCAAAAAAAAATCTTTTATTCAACGTGGGACTTAGGCTCTTATAATGATATGTTGATATGTTTGAAAGCGTGGGATTTAGTTATGTAAACAAATGTGCTATATCATTCACTGATCCCCTAACTAGATGTCATGGCAACCATGTGGCGATAGCCGTTCTTGAGGGAGGATATTTTCTTTCCCATAAAATTACCTTTTTTCTATTTTTGTTCAATATGTAATTTATTTTCATAACTGGTCTGATATTCAATCACTTACCATATATAGAAAATCCTGTCACATATTTTCAGGCATCTTATCCTCCCACCAAACGTAGTCTTAGGAATTGAGAACCAAATTGGCCAGATAACAATGACAGCTTCAAATAAGGTCAAATGGCCAACTGTCTTCTCATCATATTTCCCAAGATTATGTTTGGAAAATATGGAAAGCGTGGAGACGTGGGTCGAGAAATGGTTCAAAATGGAAGCGCGGAGACTTGGGTCGAGAAATGGTACGAAATCTAACCCTAAATCGGTTGCTATGATTGTACCCAAACATTAAATGTGGTCCTATCTCCTGCCCTAACATTAAATGTTGTCCTATGTTCTATTAGACTCGCCCAAATGGAGTAAAAAACAAGCAAAGATACAAAAAGGGGTCCGATCACTGGAGAATGGGTTTTCCATTTTTGTCAAAATCATGGTGGAGGACCTAGGCAATTCCAGTAGTTACATGTACCAATATTCATGATTATTACACTGAAATAAAAGAAGAAAGAAAACCCTAGACACACAGATGATGCTTGTGGAGTAAGCTCTATCCAAATCCTTGATACCATTCGCTTCCTTAAATGGTGCTCGATATCGGCAACAAATGGCTTTGGGTGGAGTTCAAATACGAGCGGCTCCCACACATCGCTTCTCTTGGTAGAATCGGCACTATGCAACCGACTTTAGAAATACCATATGTGACGCCCGGCAATGAATAAAAGGATCATATGGTCCCCGGTTGAAGGTCAAACCAAGTGATCACACCATATTGGGACGCTTTCTATGGAAAAATGGAGGAGGAGCATGTAGTGCAGAAACAAGACTCCGAACCATCACTTAAAACGAATGAAGTGAACCCCATTGAGATTGATCCAGCCCCAAACATGCAAATAGTAGCCTCATTAAAAGAGATCGTAAAGCAAAATGTAACAAATGTTAACTTTAACTGCTTACTAAGTAAAGACAAGACCGAGATCGAGGCAAACAGTGATATGCCATGAAACTCAAAACCTTTTGCCTTTTAAAAGTAGGAAAAAGCAAGAAGAAGACAATGAAAGTACTGAAGGCCAAAAAACGTAAATGTATGCCGAAAATCATCTCTCCTCCTAGATGAAGTAGACCTATTGGAGACACCAAGGAACTGATGCAAGATGACAAATCATGGGCTTTGGTGGCTAGCCCTAATAAGCCACCACAAAAACCATGAAAGTTGTGAGTCGGAATTGTCGTGGGTCAACAACCCCGACACCAGAATTAAGAGCTTTAATAAAATTTTGAAAGGCCTAACTTACTTTTTATCATGGAGACGAAAAAATAAAGCAACGATGGTAGAAAGGATACGTAGAAAACTCAAATTCCAAACTTTATTTGGTGGATCCAACAGCATAGCAGGGGATTGGCAATCATGTGGCAAGAGGAAATTGACTTGAAGGTGCAAGCAAGCTCAAAGCAATTTATAGATGTGCAAAGTATTGACCCCGATAGTAAACAAGGTATGCATTACCTTCGTCCACGCATCTACAGTTTTTGGAGAGCGTCCGGCTTTATGGCAAGAGCTAGGAACCCCGAAACCTCCAAATTTCCTCAACCACTCTTTTAATTAATTATTTTTATTGATCGGCATCTGGTGTCTTTTTCAGAACACTTTCATTCGTTGAGAATAGGAAATTTGTTGACCAATTTAAAAGCAATTGAAAGGCATGATCATTAAGCGTGGAAGGGGTGACCTATCTTGTCTGTTTTCAGAACACTTTCATAGTTTCTTAATTTCACTCACCCCAAGGAAAGTTAGTATGGGGATTCGGATGGAGTTACGTTGGATGGCATCATAAACTCGATCCGTTCAACAAGAATTTATGGCACGATAGCACAAATATAATTACGCGTGGCCAAATATCCTCGAGGTTGGTGCTGCTAATTGAGAGAAATGAGGATTTCAATTCAGAAACTTAACATCACTTATTCAAATCTCATCAAGTATGTACATACTACTTTGAATTATGGCCATGTGTAATACGCAAAATTCATTCGTGAAATTTGTAAGTTGTTCCATGAATCTTTAAGTAGCCAGACCTCTGCACTCACATCCTTAGATGTGAAAAAGTGATCCACAAAATGTAGAACCATTTCATGATTGGGGCGGTCAAGGATTTTAATTGTATTTTAAAAATTAAAAAAAAAAAAACAATTCACCTTCTCCCGATCCTAGTTTTATAATTTTTGCTATCATGTGTTTGACTTGATGTAGAAGATTGAATCATGGCATATTTGATTGTGGTAGTGGCTCTTACATCCCATGTATATGAGTGATTACAATGTTTGCTTACACTAAAGCTACTACAACATTATAGCTATTATATGGATTCCTCTGTGTGATGACTATCGCTCTAATAATGTTGATTAGTAACTATAATTAAATATACGTATTGGTTATAACTAAATTCACGTATGGTATTTATGTAATGACTCAATCAATTATACTTAACTTTAATCACATAATGTACTATTAATAAATAAAAATTAAATGATTGGTAAATAATCAATGTCATAATAAAAACGTTATCTTGATTATACATAATTATAAATTATGTCAAAAGTTATTCATGATATATTTAAAAGAAATAGTAGTTGCTCCCCAGTAGGAATGGTTATCTAAACTTTCAGAACTCAATGATATATTCATAATATATGCTCATCTTATTCTATAATTATATTTAATTAATGCAAAAATGGTGATGTAATTATTATTTCAATCATACTATATTTATGTGATCATAAATTTTTTTAGATGATAATAAATTATATGATTAAATTTAAATCGTATCACTAATTTAATTATTAAATAATTGATAAAATTTTAAATTTTTATATCCTGATGATATGAATGAAATGGTACACTCATGATTGGTCATTAAAAAGTGATAATCATTACAATATATTATGTAAATATAATCACATGCTATGTGCTTAATTTTTGTTATAATCATAAATAAGTTATTAGATTATAAACAAAATTTTGATGTAACAGATTATATAAACATATAGATATATATTATAAAATGTGTGAGGTATTAGATTTATGAATTGTGATTGACTATTAAAGTGATTGATTATAATATTCCCTCTAATATTGATTTTAGGGATTATCTTCAGAATTGTTTTATAACACTTCTTTGTTACTACTTGTCATTCATGAAACTAAAAAGTATAATACGTATGATACTACTTAAACAAAACAACGCGACACTACTTAAGCCCAAAATCCGTGACATTACAATCTCATTTCCTTCCAACAGTTGAATGAGCCACTTAACATCGAATTTCTCTTGAATGATTACACTCTAATGGAATGCGATTATAGACTTGCTTTAGATAGGAGGGACTTGAGTTGACTAAAGTATAACATTACCTGTCATTCATGAAACCAAAAAGTATAATATGTACGGCATTACTTAAACGAAACAACATGACAATACTTAAGCGTGTTATCCGTTACGTTACAGCATCATTTCCTTCCGGTTAGCCGAGTGAGCCGTTAAATATCGAATCTCTTGTGAATGATTACGCTCCGGATGGAACGGGACTGTAGCCTTGCTTTAGACAGGAGGGACTTGATTTGATTGGCGTTGTTTGGTGAAAAGAAAGAGTTTACTTGAAAACTCCCAGCTTTAGGTTTTGTTGGCTTGTCTTGTGGAGTCACCACCCTTCCTTGGGGACGTGGAGGCTCTTCTGTTCTCCTTGTCAAGCTCCTACTGATGTTTTGATTCTATTATTTGAAAAGACAACAGGGGCCGTTCATAATGGATAGAACGAGAGGGGCTGTCTTCGGACACGACGCGAGGAAAAAGGAAGGGCGGGAGGAACAAGAGAACAAGCCCCCAGATCTGATGTTGGGAAAAAGGAGGATCCGCGAAGCTCAAAAGTCGTCTCCAGCAATCAGCGAAAGCTTGACGATCTCTTTTGCTTTTTGGGTTTTTTGCGTCGTTGATTCTGATGGAAATGAGTTGGAAAGGAGATCGACCTGGAAAAAGGGGAGGGGAGAGGGGGGGCCGCTGAAGTGCAAAGTGACCGGTATGCTGGCCTAACGTGGGGATAGGTGAAGAAAAAAAAGGAGAACGTGAAAATCCGACTTCTTGAATTTCGGCCGTGGAAAACATGCGAAACTTGACGTGGAGAAGCATGAAAAAGCGGACTTAACTTGCTCTGGATGATGCATGAACGTTTCCAATTTGTTCCGATCATCCTATGTATTTGTTTTCCAAATATACGGGTCACTGGTAAATGTATATATTTTATATTGGTGGTCGGCCAAATAATAATGCGTAGACATATTATGCTGGATTTAAAAATTGAATTTATTGAACATAGTGTGATCATTGTTGGATGGATTGAGATGTTCCAAACCTACTGCATAAGGTTTGGCACATCGTATTTTTGAGAGAAAATTACATGAATCATTTTAGAGTTTTTTCTTATCCTTTATTCTACATCAATTATCGTAGAATATACATTTTATGCCCTAATCTTGTTTATGAAAATGGGAATCTTTTTTTTTTCCTTGAACACTTGGGAAGTGGGGGCGAGGAATGCAAATTTGTAGAAAACACAAAATTTTCAAAAGTTCCTACATTTTCCTTCTCCAAAGGTTTTGCCTGACTTTCTCTTCATTTCCACCTAAACTTTTATTTATTTTGTTTTCCCTCCTTCCCAAACATAGCATTGGAAAAATTATCTAATGATCCTTAAACTTATTTTATAAATATCAATTTAGTTATAAACTTTTCAATTATGTCAATTCATTTCTAAATATTTACGCGAAATTTTAATGTATTCATTTTAGCTATCTTTTGTCGAAAATTGTTAATATGGCGGTCCAACCCTCTTTAATTGTCTTACAAGGCACATTCTCACGTCACCGTTTCCTGTGAAAATTTATTGGAAGAATTATATTAGAATTTTACATAAAAATATATGACTAAATTAATAAAATTAAAGAATTTATGATTAAATTATTATTTATAGATTTTGTATACTAGATTTATAATTGATTGGATAATTTTTGTTATAGCACAGGAAACAATACATGGAAAATCAGATGATGCAAAGTGCAGTCGAGGAAAAGTCAAGGATCGTATCTGTCAAAAGTTGCTTTTGCAAATCGGCCCTTTTTTTTAATCCTAGCTTTAATCTTTTTCCTTATGTTACTTTCCTTTTTCTTCAATTTCGAGATGGTGGCTTGCCATATAGTGGTCGGTGGAACGTAGAAATTTTCAGGGTTTTTTTAATTGAATATTGGAAAAGCTCTGGCCAGTTTAACGCGGTCTAGGTTCTCAAGATCCTTTTCGTTTTAAGAATCATTTGTCTAACAAAAATTCAATTTGAAAATATTTTCTAAAGAATAATCAATTGTATTGCTTATAAAAATAAACAAAAGAAAATTATTTTCATTCACAAAAGTAATTAATCATAAGTTGTTATCGAAAATGAAAAAAATTCTGTTGATTTATTTTTTAAGCAAAATAACTAATCATTTTTTTGAAAAATATTTTCCAAATCTTGCACTCTGAATTGCATCAAAATAATTGATTGAAAGAAGAGTAAGTGGTCACCAATTAGCTCTAATTATGTTTGGTATGATTTGATGCCCTACTTCTTCACAGGAGGAGCATGATTTTATGGTAGAATCTAGAACCGAAAAACCAGATTTGTGGGAACTTGTTAAGTTCTAGGTTCCAAGGTATGTATGATAAGTTGCAGCTTCTAAGTAGGTGGAATTTGAAATCTTAAATAAGATTTTGTATTTTTCTTGCTCCATATCTTCGCAAGATCCAACGGTATTTCACGGCTTCCGATAATGAGCATATAATTTTGAACTACTAATCTGAGCTTCTATTTTATAAATAAGACTTTTACTTTATTAATGTTTCATATTCTTTGTGTGTTTAAATATAAATTGTGATCTGTGGATTATAGCATCATTGAACCACTGGGATTCGCCCCAGTGGCCACCCTTCCAACATGGAATGGGGAGGTGAGGGGTTCAAATCCCCACCTTCTCAGGGGGGGATGGGATGGGGACGCGTAAGTTTCAAGAGTGGGTTTCGATTCCCACGCCCGCACGAGGCATGGCAAAAGTCTGAGAATGAGTGTAAAGTAGGAATAAAATAGGACTGATAAAAAAAAAAATTATAGCATCATTGAATGTGATGGATTCATTGATGGATTCATTGCAACTATTCAATTAATAATACGGGTGGAATCTAGGTAAAACCTAAACTAATCTTGGAACTTGCGATAGGATATATTTTAAGTTCAGGGGTATGTACGGTAAGTTTTAGATTCCAAAAAATAAGAATTTGTCCTAGCAAATAGATTCCAAGTTCTAAGTGAAACTTGTATGAAATTTGGAAATGCTCACCCCTACTACTTAAGTGTAAATTTAAGAATAAGGATGCTAGTTTTTGCATAAAAAGAAAATAAAGATTAAGCCATTAGTCCAATGGTTGATTGTGCTAATGGAAGAGTTACTACTCCATGATAGCTTTTCAATACTGCAACTAATTACAGCAAAATAGGCTTCTTAAGGAAATTTTACCTATTAAATTTATTATACGGATGTCAATTTAGTTCTAAACTTTTCAATTTTACCAATTTATCTTAAATTTTTTGTGCGACATTATAATATAATTCTTTTGGGTCAATTTTCGACGGAAAGAGCTAAAGTGGTGATCCAATCATCATTGGCCATCCTACATGACTTATTGCTATTGAATTGATATCCGTACAATAGATTTAGAACTAATTGGACAATTTTCCTGGCTTTTAAAGGCATATACATTGGCAACTCTTTGTCATGCTCCTAATTTTATTTTTTTTGAAACAATTAAATTATTTGACAATAGTGCCCCCTATTTTAAAAATATTATAGCTACATATTAGCGTCAAGTTAATATCTCCTACTAATAATGGTGTAGCGCAACAAAATACAGCGTCTTTGATAATAACTTTTAGGAACATATATTTTGTCTCTATCTTATTATTTACTATTTTTTCCATAATATTTCAATTGTAACAAAAGTAATTGCATCTGTTGGGGATCTTTCGTGACATACGTTTACTCTGTTAGAAACATATATTTTGTCCCTATCTCATAAATATGAGGCAAACGTAACTTTTTTCTAAATTAATTTAGTTGAAACAAAAGCAATAGCCCCGATAATGGATGTCTTAAGGCATCCTCCTACTTAATTAGGTTTTGAGATGAATATATATTCGTCACTAGAGGCTAATAACAACAAAAGCAATTGTCTTTGTTGTGATGATTATGGCCCGACCAAGAGATGACAATGGCTCGAGCAAGGAAAAACTTATCCATTAAATCTCAAACCTATCGTATGCTAATTCATTTCTAAACATTTTAATTTTGTAAATTTAACTTTAGATCTTTGAGCAAATGTGGTCATTTTGGCCAATTTATGCTATAAATCGCTTATGTGATGATGAGTCATGAAGGTGTTGACCTTGAGATTGAAGACGAAAATAAGCAAAAAGATGAGAGAAGCAGTGGGTGAGGTCTATTTCATGCATGCACTTGCTTGCAAATCTGGTTCGCCATTGTGCCGCCCTTCACCTCAACCGCCCTTCACGCCATGGCTTGCAGACCAAGGCTGGTGGTGAGGGAGGGACGGACGCAGGGACAGGATGTGCAAAAAGTTGGATGAGGCGGGGACAGTCACGGCGGCTGCGGCTGCGGCGGAGGGGCTGGGCCGAGTAGTGGAGGGAGACAGAGGATCCTTCCTAGTTATTTCATGCAACATGTCACATTCCACAACCCCTACCCCCAAAACTTTCCCCCATGGCATGATTGAAACATGCATGTTCATGTGTCCACCTAATTGCTAGGGGGAAAGATTGTTCCATCATTCTCCTTCTCAACTAAGGTCAAAGAATTTCATGATTTCTTCCCGGCCATGCAAGGACAAAGTTTTGGCGGTACTCTTTGGATGCCGTTGCTCAATTATTTGGAAGGCGAGAATCGCATCAGCTAAAGTACAAAGAAGGGAACGTCCTACAGTGTACCCAGCCATGCGCTGTCCTGGTCCATCGATTGATTGAACGGTGCTTGTGGCCTTGGCCATTGTCCTCGTCCCGGTGTTGTGTGCATTGAACCGTACTTTTCTGCTACCTGAATTAATATATACCAGCCGTTATTTCGACCAAAAAAAATAATATGGATATTCGTTAATAAAATCCATCCCCTTCCGAAAAACCCTCCCTCAAGAAAACCCTTCTTCTCTTTTGTTTTATGTTTTTTTGTATTTATTTTATTTTCTAGCACTTTTGAGATTTGCTTTATTTGGAAGATTTCTATATTTCTCTCATATTTGATTGTGATAAATGAGTGAAATTTTCTTTTGACAATGACTAAGGGTATTCTTCTATTATTTTCTTGGCCAAATCCCCAAAAGAGAAGTTTAATCTTTCGCACCTTGAAAAAAATAATACAATCTTTCAAATGTCTCAAAGAAAAGCCTAACTTTTTCCATCTGGGATCTTGCAAACATTATAAAATAGTTTAAAAGGCAAGTCTTTTCACCAGTGGAATACAAATGATATCCATTATAGTTTCCGTCCGTTCTCATCGTCAAATTGCAGCTCATCATCGAAGGCAACTCACTTTATTGAGGCACATAATGAACCACGTTGCTCACGACAAAAGTGACATCGTTTACAAAACGCAAGATTAGGATGAGCACAGTGATTTAACAGTGAGAATAAATGGAATTGTTAATAGGTGTCACCTTTTCTAGGACGTTTGAAACATTATATTATTTTTGCCCAAAATGCTAAAGGCCCTTTTTTTTTTTTTTGGGGGGGGATTTGGCCATTTTCTTTTTAAGCAAAAGTTCATTTTTGGTCCCTAAACCTGCGCATTATTTTGATCAACTTCTTGGACTTTTGATTTATATAATCAAGTCCTTAAATTTGCATAGATTTTCTAATCAAGTCCATTCGCTTCCAAATCGAGATGATTAGAACTAACTTACCCGTTGGAGCTGGCAACATTTTAACGAGGAAAGATTCCTTCCCATGTTTGGAGCATCAGTTAATGCACGAGAATAAAAACCTTGAAAATCAAAACCATAATCGGATCTTGAGTCAGGAGAATTCTCCACACGCTTTCTGCACTCAAGCTTTTTCGCGTCAGATCTCTTTTAGGCTCTGATGGACACGCCCAACAAATGGATTTGAAACTGGAGGGACTTGACCAGGAAAGTTACGAGAGTTCAAGGTTTAAATTGGACAAGTGAAAAAAAAATTTAAAAAGGAAAAAAGAAAATTAATAAGCTCGGGAACCAAAATTGAAATTTTACCTTTTTGGATCCACCAAGAATTCGATGGTCCAAAGGACGATACGTGTTCAAATTTACCAATTTCTTCCCTTTATTTGGTGTGTAATTTAGTCTCTTGTGGTCATATGATGCAGAAAATGGACCACAGATTGTGCGCATAAATAAGAATTCAGATGTTTAATATAGTATTTCTTTTGAACTGTCCAGATACACGTTGATGACGGTCGGTGACGAAAATAGCACAAAATTAAAGTATACAGAGTAAAAGCTCAAAGATTTTAGACATCAAGGACCGAAGATGCGGATACTCTTTGAAATAAGAGGCCATTTGGTTACGTGTACGTAATCAGTTTTCTCATATTTGAAAGCAAAATAAAAGGTAATTTTAAATGAAAATCGTTTTTGGATGGTGATAAAATGATGTTAATCAACAATTTCAAATTAATGAAGCAAAATTTTGATACCAAAAGACCGCAAATCTCTTCTATGTAATTAAGTGCATTTTTTTCTCCCTCACAACAAAATTGATCGACATTCCTTGGTTATCTTCAAAATCATTAGAAGAAAGTGTCACAATCTGATCTAACAGGAACGAGAGTGATCGTTTGAGCCAGAGAGGGTTTGGATAAGGTGCGGCTTTGACTTTAAAATGGCATGGGGGCAGAAATGAACCAAATCTCACATCGTCCGAGTGTGATGAGGCGATGTGCTCTATAAGGAGTAGCACCAATTTTAACTACCAATGAGGTCTTCTCTAGACAAAGCTCAAAAGAACAAAATCGTGCGAGCTCTAACCTAAAGCAGACAATATTATTGGTAAGTTGGGTCATAAGTCAGCACTTACAGAAAAAATTGTTTCAAAATTTTATTTTATTTTTAAACTTAAGAATTTGTCTTGTAGATGATATATTTATGGAACTGCTAAAGCACATGAATCCATCTAGACTCTAACATGTTCACCCTAAAATTAACACGATTGTACCTACTTGCTTTAGTTTTCTCCTTTTCATCTTGTCCTCTAAATGTACACGACGAATAGTGTATTCTCATTGCACTTTTTGTATGTAAATATTGGTATCGGCATTGGCATATCTTCCCTTTGTTTATTTTAATTAGTTATTATGTACTTTAGCTATGTAGTTTGCTTAGCATAGCACCTGAAATTCGAGCATATCCTAGGACCATTTTGATAAGAATAAAATTGCTTTTCGTCTACGTTCAAAGGGTTTATGATATAAGTGGTTCATAAATTTGATCCAACGTGCAACGTAATATGTAAACTTTAAATTTGTTTAATATAGTCCTTGAATTTTAACCCAATAACTCTTCGATTAGAAAATCACCAAAATTGTGTGATATAAGATCGCAAAAGTATATCGTTACACGATCATAAAAATCTACAATCTAATGACACGGAAATGAGAGGTTGGACTTAAAAGTGGCGGCTATCGCACGAAAATGTTATGTGTATGGGCTGTAGAATTTATAAACTCGACATATATCTATAACTGAATCTTTTTTTTTTCCTGCAGAAAAGGAAGTAAGGGTAGACTGGTAAGTCACTTATGGGGGTTTCATGTTGTCCGTCAGCTGAATCCCAAGCCCGTCAAGACAACAAATTGGATCCTGAATTCGTCACAAAACCCTAAACCCGAAAACCCCATAAGTCCTATTAAGGTCGAGGGGAATGGGAACTCGATAAAAGCCGACCCGCTTCCATCCCTTAACTATTTTCGTCACAATTATCGTTGAAACTACTTTGAAGGACATGTCCTAATCGTGCTATAGGCCGTTTTCGGCATGTATTCCCGTAGAAGAATATATATGAACTTGAAATCGGTCTTTGTCAACCCTAAATTAGCTGGGAAGGATGCTGTCTCCAGACACCATAGGTATAAAGCACAAACATCATATTCTTTTTTTTTCTTTTTTCTTTTTGTCGCTAATTTCGTTTTTCTGGGCCAATAAATTCACCGATATTAATGTCTTGGTCTGCCCATTTTCCGTAATTTATTCTCCACGAAGAACAAATTCAGTGGTCCAGCTTGCTTCCAACTTGTGAAGAACATCAGGATCTTTGGCCAGTATTTCTGCATTTTGGAAGGATGAAAAAAATTGAAATATCATCTGCTAGGTCTGAAATTATCACAAATTAAACCTTTGCGATTTGTCAAAAGCTTTTCGATTTAGCGGTGTCCATTTAAAGTAGAACTTATCTCTTTACACGAAGATGGATCGTACCCTTCCTCTTTTGTTCTTTCCCTTGTCTTCTCTGTTCCTCTGTCATTCAAATGTTAGATTGCGCCTTCATTTATCACTATTTGAATCTGGCACTTACCTTTCATAGAGCGAACCTTTCGTGATTAGTTACTGACTCACAATGACTGTTCGATATGGAACTAAAGTTTATTGCCTGATATGTTATTCGTACTATGTGTACGAATTATGTAATTGTCCGATATGTTGTTTACGACTTTGTAGAATTCGTGATTAGTTAAATAGACGAGTCACATGACGCTTTTAGAGCACTTGACAATGTCATAGATGGGATGCTATAAGTTGGTCTCGAATTATGTAATTGTCTAATGTGTTAGTTCACAACTTTTTATGACTTGTGATTAGTTAAACGGATGAGTTGCGTGATCCTTTTGGAGCACCTAACGATGTCACAAAACCAGACGATGGAAGTTGGTCTCGAATTATGCAATTGTACGATGCGTTGTTCACGACTTTTTATAACTCGTGATTAGCTAAATGGACGGGTCAGGGATGGATGCATCGAGAGCAGCCGACAATGTCAAAAAACGGGACGTAGGAAGTTGGTCCCAACCTGGGATTGTATGGGGCACTTGTGGTCACGGCGCCAGTTTATGTTCTGATGAGTAACTCTTGAATTAATTATAGAGCTGGAGCTGGGACCAAAAACAGGAAAAAAAAAGAAGAAAAAAGGCTGGAGCACTTTGTCCCCAATAAAGTAAGATGTAAAGGTTCTCGAGATCTACAACAGAATGTTTCAAATATTTCCGCAGAAAATATAAATGATATATCATCTGATATTCATAATTCACATTAGCTTCTCTAAGTACTACTTAGTCGGTATTTTTACATTTGATTAACCTTTATTAGATTTTGTAGAAAAGCCTGCACAATTCAATGTATGTATCTTTTCACTACTTCTCCGATAACTTGGTCCAAACACAAAATGGTGTAATTAGGGTTTTTATCCAATGGTGATCACAACAATGTGGCTATCTACTAAAAAGGTATTGTTGTTAGATAAATCATACCTTCCTAATCATCAATTTTTTTATCTTTAAACCCTGAAAACATAGTACTCTTTTTCCTATTAGTAACAAACGCTTATACACGTTGCATGTGTGCAAAAAATAAAGTAAAATCTCACATTTTAATTAGTAAAGTCATTTCAGTTATTAAATAAAACAAGAAATCAGTGACATAGTACAAAGAATTTGTGCAAAGTATAAAAAGGGAAAAGCATTCTACAAAGAACTTGTAGAATAGAAAATTATCAAACTTAAAATAGAACCATACGAGAAATCAAATAAAATTTTAGACTTTAAACTTTTTTAATCATGGATATAATATCTTTAATTAAAAAAAAGGCCGAGGTCTTCTTAGAATATGGGGTCTTTTTGCTTTGTATTATATAGTATCTATAACATAGATGAATCGCATGGATCGATCTTCACACATTAATTAGAGTTAATCAACATTCAATATTCCGATCAAAGGCATATAGTCCAAAAAGGCGAAAGAAAAGAGAATATTTGCAATCTTTTTGGAACTGATGGAGTGCGTCCTTCAAATGTTTCTGGACCGTCAAAAAAAGTGCGAATGATTCCGCACCAAAAATAAGAATGGTGGGCTATGAATGATTTTTCTACAATTTGTCAAAGATTGAATTGGATTCTTACACCAATACTTTGGTGGGGTTAAGGTGCAATTGCGACCGTATTTAAGGGCATCTACGACCAGATTTCTTCTTCCAAGACGCGGTAGGAGCGTATAATTAGGGCATATATAATTGGTACTTTATTCGTTGTTTCTAACTCAAGCGCAATGTTGGAAATCTTAGGAAACACTACATGGTTAGTCCTAAATCTATTGTATGAATATTAATTTAGTCATAAATTATTCAACTTTGTCAATTAAGTCTTAGACGTTATTGTGAAATGATAATGTAGTCATTCTGGCCAACTTTTGCTGGAAATCGCTGACATGGTAGTGTAGTCATTATCGGCCGTCATAAGTAAATTTAAGTGAAAATCGGCTGAAAGGACTATATTATAATTTTGCGTGAATGTTTATATATATTTATATGAATATGCTAATTATACTTTTACAACCCAAGGGCACATATGTGGAGATCCATGAATTACTCTGTGAGTCTAGTGAACCGATTAAGTTCAAGTCTTTGATCTATGCAGGTGGCTTTATCGAAGAGGTTTGCTCACAATTTGGGATATTCAAAAAGATGATCTATAACGTCTAAGTTGGAAATCTTTACAACGCCCCAACCAATTATACCAACCTTAAGGGATGAAAATTCAATTAGTTGATCTCTTTGTGTTCACGAATTGCAATTCGTGTTTTTTCTTGTTTTCACTACTTCATTTGTGGCTCTATTTCTTTATTAGGATAGTAAAACAATATGTTTCCACGAGATTATCCTAAATTAGTTATGAAAAAACTTTTTCTACGCTGACTGAATTGACAATAAAATTTCACCATCTATTCTTGAAAGTGAATCGCATCAAAGTAAAACAGAGGGAATGAATTTGCTTCGCATCTTATTAAACTTTCAATGCTTGCCATGAAAAGCTCGTCTTTACTTGATATTCAAACGGAATAAAACGACCAAACTTTTTTCTTGTACACAAACAATTGAAATCGCATCCAAAATCTGATTTTTTTGCCATTAATATAATTACGGTACAATAGAATGATTCCCCGCTAGATTAATATTATTATCATTAGAAGTATCATGATTTTATTTATGAATAAATTGCAAAAAAATAATGCTGAATATTCTAAGGTTTAGTCTACAAAATTGCCATACCAAATTATGTGACAGGCATGTAAGCATCTATATAAATGAGTATGTATGCGTAAACTGATTTTGGACCCAAGCAAGTTATTAAAAAGCTTCATCATAAATCTTGTCCTGGCCTTGGTATATACGTGTTATTGCATACTCTAGAATTGATTTGTTATATGGACAAAAAAACGAGACGGGCTCATCGTGACATTCAATTTTATGTTCATACCTTGGCATCTTCAACTTTTAATGGGTTTGTTGGATGAGCTTCTATAGTACACTTCAGATAAGAAAAAATACACCATAAGAATTTAAAAATTTCTATACAAAATGGAATTAATTTCAGTTCATCATATAAAATTGCCAACCTCTATTAGAAAATTTAATCGAGTCTTAAACCTTTTAATCATTTGTAAGTTTGGAGAGAGAGAGAGACCTAATGACCACGGAAGAGAAGCGGAGAGAGATTACTGGCCGAAGTTCCCAGAGAGACCGCGCTGTTTTGGGCATCTTCCCCAGCAACATCCACAACTATGAACAATGTTATGCCACCAGGTCCCATTGCTAGTGGCACCATCACTCTCTCTCTCTCTCTCCCCTCATCACCGGCGGTCTCTAGAGGAACCGTGCCATTTTGGGCATCTTCCCCAGCGATATCCATGGCTACGAACAATGTTATGCCACCGGGTCCCATTGCCAGCGGCACCGTCTCTCTCTTGCGTCTTTTGTTGACTTATGTTTTATTTACTATGTCTTTTGGGCAAATGGGCTGACAATGGTTATGGCACAAGCCCATTAAGAGCCCAAAACATGGTTGGCCTTTAATTTGCCAGACGTAGTCCAGTCCGCTACTCACGTATTACCTATGTCACATTAAATGACACCATGGACCCATTTGATCACTTCTAATTGCAGCGTTTCAAAACTGGACGAGCCAACTTTGTTTTAAAGGTGCTGCAACTATAATGAGCTCGCTGATGTTGAATACCTCATTCACTATAGAAACACTTGGTTCTCAGAATTGTAACTATTGCGAGAAAACTGTGCCAGACAATCTTTTTAAGTTCTTGAATCTGCAGCACTAGGGCAAAATCTGTCTTTTCACTCGCTCATCGAAAATATAATGGCTTATGTCGGTTTAGGTCGCTATTGCTTCAAAAAGTGCAACAGGCAACCAGTCGAATAAAAAGCCAAGGGAGTCAACCAACATTGCCAAACTGGGGCTCAAAACTCATGATCACCCCCAACCCCCCACCCCCCCCTCATTTGCAAAGTACAGTCCTTCTAATCTTGTGTTGACTTGGGAACGAGGATCAAGCCCTACCAGGATTAGGCGATTTGGCGGTTCGTTACCATGTCCAAATACTCAAAAGACTACAAAAGAGGCAGCTTCAGATTATCAACTCTTTATACATTGGACATGAATAGGGTGTACATTTAACAGTTCTAGCCATGAGCTGAAAAGCTATCGAATCCCCACTCTGAAAGGTTTGACATGAACCATGACTAGGCATGAACTATGACTATAAAAGACTCTCCGACGACGACTGATATATTGTAGCGGCACACTAAGGCTCCAAATGGATACAGTCATAAGGGAGATGGCAAAAAATATAATATCATGACAAACATGATCTCGAGGAAAACTCCAGTGTAAATGTATTTGAGATACAGTTGTTAATGTGGGTCACCACCATGAGAGGCGAGCTTGACAATGCTTTATTAATCTATGGCAATTATGAGAAAACCAACCGATACATACATGAGAAAGACAGGGTAGAGGGCAAGAGCTTTTCTCCTAGGATTGACGGCTGAGCTCATGAATGGATATGCAGCCCAGGAGCTCCAAGCCAACGTCACGCACACAACAATCACTTTCAGTATTACGTTGTCCTTCAACAAGCAGATCAGGGCTCCAACATCCAAAGGGAAGAGACAATAACCAAGGAGGCTCAGGCTCTGAAAGAAAATGATATGACCACCCTGAAACAATCCATAAAAACACTCATCACACAAAAGGGTAGATATTCATATAAGAATGAAACAAAGACTACTGCATGATTTAAGTACATTCCCACCTTGAATACTCCACTACGACAAATATGAGTTCACCAACACTTTAGTCGTCATACTTACAATAAGTACATTGTTTGTTTAAACAAAACTAAAGAGCTTTACCAGCAACAGCACATTCAGTGTCAGAATAACAGCTCCAGCTGCAAGTAGTGCAAATGCAACAGCAAAAACCTCAGACTGCACAAAAAGAACGAAGTGAATTAGTTTAAGTAACCGCATCATTGTGTAATGAAATTAAATTAGCATATTTCATACTAAGAAGTGACAGTTCTACAGTTCATATATATCATCATGTACACCAAGAAGCTTCAAAGGGTACATGCATACAAGGCAGGAGTGAAAGAGAAAAACAATGAAACCAACACCTCATTAATAGGGAAACAGTGAAACTATGCCACAAGAAACTATATAATAAGAAGTGGGGAAAAAATGAAAATTTGTTTCTTCCAGATTACTCTTATGTTGTCCTCTTTAAAGAAAAACTTGAGGTTTGGGCAATTGTTCATCAAATGAAGGGTAGTCATTTACAAGAAACGGAATGGACTAGAAGAAGCCCTTTAATGATGACTGCCAAAGGAAAATTCTATTACTCATCCTCTTGAATACAAATTACAGTGCTTGATACCTTCACTTGTAGTTGATACATACATACACTTCATTATCTAAGTCCATGAAGTAGATACTAGGAACACTGCATAACACGAGCCATGCTATCGACAAGGACAAACACATCACCAAGCCAAACACCCCTTCAGTTTGAAATAAAAGTCACAACCTGTTCAGCAGTATTTGAAAGTAAAATTCACAAACCCATTGTCAAGTTCATTCATTATCCTATTTAGAGTTGAATCAGTCCTCTTCAATTCTCCTTGTTAACTTACTCTTTCTCATCTAATGGCTGTTGAAAACTCCACGCACATGCTTCTATCTTCAGCCTCCATGTCTATTTTACATTCAATGCATTCTGAATATTGTGGATTTTAGCTGAATGATCTAGGGAGGATGGGCTTTGGGTGAGAATGCATAGCTGTGCAGCTTTCGTACACTCTCTCAAAGCTGCATTTTCAGTACTATTAGAACTGGGCCAAGTATTAGATGATTATGTATTTATCATGGAAAATGAAGTGATAAAAGGAAAACCATACACATATTTCTTCATACATCATCCTAGCACTTGAACAATGGATATTCCCAAATAATCACTCCCAGGAGAATGCCCACTTCAGGTTATTTGGTTTCGTAAACCAGCCCTACCCCTACCCAATCAATGTTCTACATGAGTCATGACTAGTGCAGTTCAATGTGCCAGCAGTCGTGTCCTTGTGGTTGTAGTTGAGCTAGTGGTAAGGTGATTATTTTTATTTTCTTAACCCATTAATTGCGAACCAACATCCAACCAAGGAAATAGAATGATTCCAGAGGGTCAGAGACTCATTGATTTGACCAATGACAAACATGGACACATGTCTAGATGTCTGACAAAGTCTAGGTCATATTAACTTGGCTGAAGAGGTTTTGAAAATTGGACATGGATATAAGTATGAGTCCACTGCATTGAGAGCAAATTGACCAGATGAATATACATGCAATATCTCAAGTATCTCTGATACAACCATCTGAAAAAATTTGTATCAAGAAAAGAGCTGCAGCTTCCATCTTATGTATATCCGTTCTCTCTCTTTCTCTCTCTAAAACGAAGTACAGCAACACTGATAACCCCATGTCAAGCAACACTGATAACCCCATGTCAAGATTAATCCGACAACAAATTCAACCTCACATAGTCGTTTTATAATAAGAATCCCATTGTCCAGCAGCATATCCTATTTCAAATTACACAATTGAGAGATAAGTCCTTGCATAGAGTCTTAGCAAGTTAGCAAACAGCCAAATATACCCAGTAATGCCAATGGTTTCCACATGCTTTGTTCCATATATAACATAATTGCATAGAAAACCTCAGAGTATAAGAGTTAAAATTACCCTATGAACTAGAGAACCAAGTGGGGAAGAAGAAGAAGAAGAGCCAAATATACCCAGTAATGCCAATGGTTCCCAAGAAGAAGAAGAAGAGGTAATGACAAGCATAGAGGCAGACAAATATTAAGATGAATGCAAGAGGGATTGAAAAGTTGTTGAAGAGAGCTCGTAACTGGTTGAGCCCTGTGACTGTATCTGAAACTGCTGATCCTACTATAGTGAATACAAGCCATCTCTAAAATCATGAGCCTATAGAGGTCAAACACTCGGTAAGTTGACATCTCATATTATTGAAGTTGCTTCCCCCGAGCCTCTACAATTCTACCAAAACATTGTGGGCTGGCTAAGCCCATCCAATAGGAAAGAATCATCATACAATCAGCAAATCTATTCAAATTTTCCGTTTTGAAGGAAACATGCCTAGTTTCATCCCTAAACCAAAGTCTGTCTTTGTTATTTTCTTTTGAAAGAAGAAAAATGGTACAAACTCCACCCAACTTTTTGCACGACTATTACCCCCTTCATGTAATATTCCCATTCTTAACAAGTGAATTGACTTAAATTGTGACGTAGGAGAAGAGAAATACCCAAACAAGAATATGCTAACATGAAATGAGATCCAGCATGTGTTTCAGCTACATAAAGAATCCTCGAACTTACACTCAAACTAGTGGAGTAACTTCAGTATATAAATCTTATCATGGGTTTAAAGGAGGGGTTTTTAACTGCATAATTGATGAATCCGTGGTTCAGAGGGGCTTAAACCTTATCAACAGGTGTAGAGGACCTGTTCAACTTGGGTTTCAGCAACATAAAGCACCCTTGAACTTACGTTCAAACTAGTGGAGTAACTTCAGTATATAAATATAATCATGGGTTTAAGGGAAGAAGAAGAGAAAAAGAAAAAGCGGGGAATCTAACTGCATAATTAAAGTTTCCGTGGTTCAGATGGCTTAACCTCATTAATGGGTGTAGAGGACCTGTTAAACGAGGGTGCTACCAAAAAAGTTTGTTAGGATCCCCTGATTGTGATCCAGACACACTAGGCCCAAGAAAAACTGCTGTTTCAAGCAAAGGCCACTCAATTATCTTATTCAAGAAAAGACATACCATAATATAGTCTTCCTTCTGGAGAGATCAGGTACCCAAGGACAGACTTTGACCCACGATCTTAACAAGCATTATATATTGACTGTTCACTGCCTGATCCAATGCAATCTCATTCACTAGGCATAAAACTTCCTACCCGTCAGGCAAACATGTGGTAGTCAGACAAGATCTATCGGCAATAATGGCTAGGTTGATGCACTTCTCATGAGATTCACGTTTTTCAACTTAGCAGTTACATTTCCTCCAAATATTTTTCATACTAAGATGTTCCATCAACACCATAATGCCTGAATTTTCCAAGTGCAACTCATCACCAAGAAAACTGACGATTAAATTGTAAATCCATTTCTAATGCATCCTCTCTCTTGAAAAGCAGGCTCCTCAGTTATCAAGTGTGTTAGATGAGCTTATCCAGCTCCCTCTTAGTCCAATAAGAACATCATGGAATCTTATTGTACTGACTGTGATGCAAATTGCATGAGTGTCATCCCCCAACAATTCCTATATCTTGACTATATCAATGTCGACAGCCTCTGCACAGGAATAACTACGTAGTCAATCACAATGAGTGACTTCTGAAGGAATCACCTATATCTCTTACTACAGAGAGATATCCAGTTCATGCCTTCTCTGCAACTATAGATAATGCAGCTTTGCATCAACCTTCAAATTCTAGTCACATCGCATCAAGAAGAAATAAGTAATGCATATACCAAAAGGAAACCATAACACAAAAGAAACATCAAGATCGGCGCAAAGCAACGGGAGTAATTTAGAATGTTTATCAGCTAGACTAAAAACAGACACCAGAAAGCCAATCTACTATGCCAAGTAGAACCATCTGCGAATTCGGGAATTAGAAATCTCAGTCAACCACGCACCAGATATACTGAACATCCCAACAAACAATGCCCAGATCAAGACCCTAATTTCACGCAAGAGAAGACAAAAACTTGACCACCCTGCACTTTAGATCCATAATTCGAAGCACAGTGTTTCTGCATCACGCGTCAAAGAATCGCGCAGAGTAAAAGACAATACGATATCAAGAACTCACCTTCTTGACCGACGCAGACCACGAAAGCACGAGACCCAGAAACACGATGAAGAAGAAGGGGCCCCAGAGATCCCAATCCCTCAGGGCCTTCCCGGGGTCTTCCCGGTACGGGTTCGGGAACACCACCAGCTTCAAATTGCTCACGATCCTCGACATGTCCCGCTTCACCGTGTCCCAGACGGGCTCCGTCAGCGTGTTCGGGCCCGGCCCGAACCCGGTGGCCTCGAAGCCCTGCCGCGCGCCGCCGCCGCCGCTAGCCGGGAGCGGCGGCGGGGGGCGGAGGGGGCGGCCGGGGGGCGGCAGCTGGCACGGAGGGCACGAACTTCTGGGCGGCGGAGGAGGGCTTGAGGGGGGCTCGGGGGGGATGGAGGAGGGAGGAAGGGGGAGGAGGAGACGGGGATCTGGGCGCGGGCGGGGCTGGGGGGCGGGCGGGGAGGACCGTGGCGTTCATGAGGTTCTCGATCTCGTCGATGTCGGACTGGGAGGAGGCGTGGAGAGGGACGGTGTCGCTGTGGGAGTGCGACATCTTCTTCTTCTTTGCCCTTCTTCTTCTTCTTCTTCTTCTTCCCGGGAAAGTTGTTGCGGGGGCTTCTGGTTTTCTCGGGAAAGTTGCGGCGGGTTGGTGATTATGATGATGGAAATGGCGGATCTAGAGAGAGAGAGAGATGGGGTTGGGATGTTTCAGAGGGGTAGCGAGATCTGGAGAGGAGAACGAAGCAGGGAGGCGGGGGAGGACATGGGGGGCGGCGACGATGCGGAGGAAATGCGAGAAAGATGATCATGACGCATGAGATCGACGTCTTCGGCACGGGGAATGGCGGATTCGGATCCGGTTTTGGGGCGCCTGTTTGAGCCTCTTCGGGCTTGAGATGCTCGGGTCTAAAGGTTCGAAAGACAAAATTTATGAAATAAAAATTAATTTTTAATTAAAAATTAATATCTTAATTTTATTATATGGACAAGTTTTCAACAAAGAAATTCGTTTGATAACAATTCATAATTTCTATTTCTAAAATAAAAATTTATTTAATAAGAGAATAAAATTTTTATTTTTAGGAATGGCAAGAATCGCCAAAGATTTAGTGGTCGAAGTCTGACGTCCAACAATCAACATCTGGTGTTTAATGATCGACGGCGGGTGGTTGGAGTCCGATGTCCGACTTCTGGAGGCTGGTGACGGCGACTAGCGGCGGGTGGCCAATGGCCGAAGTCTGGTGGCCGGCGGCGGGTGTCCAAGCCAAAGTTCGGCGGCCAGCGGCAAGGGCCCAAACGCCAAAGTCCGACGATTAATAAATATATCCCGTGTGTTTGACCCTACAATATTCATGTGCATATGTTATTTGCCCTTGCCTTGACCTTGAAAGTCATGTGCATATTTTATAAGCTCCTATTTGGGTCTTGAAAGTCACGTGCATATTATATTTGCTATTATTCGGGTCTTGAGAGTCATGTGCATATCTTGTATGCCATTATATGATTTTGGCCATGCCTGTTCTATAAGTATTTGAAGGCTCTTGCTTGTTTTAGTCAAGGTAAAACATGTGTTATATTGTTGATTTGCCACCGACACTTATTCTAAGTCAAGACTTGCATGTTTCAGTTCGGTGACGAGGTGCCATCCTAACCATGATTTAGTGGTTTTACTTAATAAGTCCATGACTCATCCTATCCTCCTATTGTTGTTGTTGTTGTTGTTTTTTTTTTAAAAAGAATTGTAGGCATGAAAGAGTTGCGGTTTTGCTAGGGGAGCTAAGGTTTACCTCAGTCTTTTGAAGATGTAGTGATTATAAATATATCGGCCCGAGATAGAAGAGTTTGTAAATATAATTGATGTAATTATATATTTGTAAATGGTTATTTTCCTGGTTGTTTGTTGTTGTCTAGGTGTTGTTTGTAATGCTTTCGTGTGTGCTTAATGAAAAGATAAAAAGGAAATAGGATAGGGACGCGCTTGGGACGTTGCGAAAACAATCCTTGTCGCTCATGACCCTGGGGATGAAGTCGGGGTCATTACAAAACCCATTATTTCACACACTCATTGATGAGATTTTCCATTCTGTCATTGTTCTGCAATTGTACAATTTCTCTAACATGTCGAAGCTGAACCCATGACTATTTCTTTTTATGCCTTCCTAATGCTAGCTTACTAGAAATTATTAAAATAATAATTTATAGGCTCTAAGTGTTATAAATAGAAGGATTGCTAGATATCTTCAGCGGGTGGTTCTAATATTATAGATAGAAGAAGAAGATCTACAATATGGGAACATTTTAAAGAGATTCCAAGTCAAGAAAAGGCCGAGTGTTTATATTGGGGGACCTTTATTGGTTGTGCTAGTGGTCAATGGACTAGTTCGATGCATTGTCATCTAGGTAGATGAAAGGTGTCACACTCCGAATTTCGAGCGCGCACACATCCCTCTGCGGTTGATACAAATGCGACGTTCCTAGGACGCGTCGCCGACCTATTCATTTTAAATGCACATGCGAAAACAAAACAATAACCCCTGACAACAAACGGCATGGGATAGGAAAGTAGAGCAACATTTCACAAATGCGCACTTTTATAAACAATGGGTTTAGATGCAAAAAGAGTCTGGTTAAAAGTCTACAAGAAGGTCGGCTTTCAAAAAGGAATTGTTCTATGACAAACTAGTCGAACACAAACGCCAATCCTTTTGACTCCACCTCGACAGACTCCGAGGCTTCGGTTCTTTACGACCACCTTCTAAGGACCTGAAAATTGTTATACAATAATCAGTGAGACAATGTCTTGGCAAGTCCACCCCTTAAACCCTTATTAAGAAGGAAATACACCTCGGGGCGCTTTAGTCACACAATCACACAATTAGAATAGATGACTTATCTCACATCAGTTCCTCCCTGCACATCAGCATAGTTCATATCACAAATGCATATAATTAATGCACATGACAATTGAAATGCCTTATCAACTCAATCAATCACAGGTGTCCCGATTATAAGGCCAAACCATTATGACACGTCCCATATCATGCCACACAGTTTAATCTCATAATCAGACGCATCAAACTCAGACAATTATATGTTCCAATTGTTAATTAAGCCACTCAAGGCACTGCCGACTCCCATGTTCAGCAGTCTATTGGCATAGTTAGGCATTGTCTCTTCCTCATTGAGCATGCTACGTCACAAAGACGGCTATCCTAAAGGAGCATGAGTTCATAATCTATTGTGACCTGATACCCTAATGCATGGGTAACCCGAAAGTGAGATTTAGTAACGTCCGGTGTAAATGCTAGGACGGGTTATCTTTAACCAACACACGACTATTTAATCTCGGCCTAGGACATTATGCATTGCACTCAAATGCCTCAATTAAAATAGTGATACTGGCCTATTTTTTTCATATTAAAAATATCCTAGAAAATAGTCGTGTGTGGGTACATGGTCAATTCGAACCAGAAAAATTGATACATTTCCTTTTCAAACCCCACTATTTGGTATAGTACTTAAAAATCCATTTTTGGTGTCAAAACCCAATACCCGAGATTTTCTTAATAAACATTATAATTTTCACAATCATCACTCAATTTCACAATTCAACAATCAATTGCATAATCTGAACACACCATTGCAACCAGCACGAAATTCCAGTCATCGACTATCTCGGTCTAATTTCTGGAAAATAATCAATAATTAAATATATTCCAAAAATAAATAAATAAATAATATATTATATTAATAAAATTTTAATAAAATAATATTTATAAATTAGAAATAAATAATTAATTTAAAATAATTAATTAAGGGCCTAATTAAGATTACACTAATTTAATCACCTAATTAGCCTTAATGAATTATCCACGAAACTAATCACATCCCTTAATCTAATTAACAATTAACTAAACTAATCTAACCACTTAACCATACTTAGCTTAATCTAAGCACCCCTTAAGCATAATTAATTTCATAAGTAAGGTTTAGTGATTAAACTCATCGGTTTAGCGTTCCGGTGAGTCCACGGCTATGGCGACGCAAGGCGGACGACAATCCTCCTAGCGGCGACACCAACCAAGGCTGGGAATGGCTTGAAAACAGGCCACGAAGACCTCACGGCTTGCTGGTTTTCTACTTTTGTTCTTTGGCTGAACTACAGAGAGTTGAACCCAGCAACTTCAACGGTTGAAATGGCGAAGACGGGTTGGTCGGAGCTCCAGCGAGCGGGTGGTCGACAACCAATGGCACCTGGGGTCAAGGGGGGATGTGTTGGTGGTTGGGACGGCGGAGGAAGAGTCGAAATGGGAGAAAAATCGAAGAAAACGTGAAACAGGCGGACCAGGCGGGCGAACCGACGGACCGACGCCCGACGGCTTCAGGCTGGTAGACGGGATGGTCGGAGAATCGTTCCGGCAAGCGGCGGTGCTCCTGTACGGACTAGATGTGCTGGTCATGGTGGTGGGTGGAGCATGAACTAATTTGCACGAGCAGACAACTTTTAACTCAGATCTTTGGGGAAGGGTTAGTTGAAGCAGAAATAGGTAGAAGGAGAAAACATGGGGGAAACGGCGAGCTTGGCTGGTCCGACAGGTGTGCGACGGTGGAGGGGGCTGCTGTGCTCAGTTTGCTGGTTATCTTAAGCTCTCTCAAGGCCTCTACAATGGGGAAAGCAAAGTTGAAGAGGAAGAAGAAGATGACTACTAAAGGGGGTTCACCATTTGCCTTCAAAGTCTTCTCTATTATCCTTAAACACTCATTACACTTGTCCCCACCACTCAGCCCTATCCTCTGCCTCTTTTCCCTCACAAAACTTCCCCAACAAGCCTTAGTTGAGTCCCCAAATGTTGCACCCCACCCTTGGTTACGAATTTGTACACATTCCCCTCCAATTCCATCAATTCTCCTTCAATTCTCATCTAAATGAGTTCAAATCGAAGCTTATAAATTCATCCAAGGTGTCCACACTTAAATCCACGTTTTTCCTTATCTATTGAACCATCTTGTATCCCAAAATTGCGATCAAAAGCGGGCCTACGAATTTCCTAATCCAAAATAACCATATCTTGATTTTTCGCTGAAAATCTTGGTTTGCAGAAAAATCTTCGGAGGATGAGTCGACGTTTCTAAAATGAATTGTGACATAACAAAACTTCTTATTTCTGAAATCGAGTTCAATTTCTCGATTAATTTTAATCTGGCGCGATTTTAGTGCGTCATAATCTAGCTTTCATGAATTTTTAGTGCATTTGACCTGTGATTGATTATTTTCAAATCATAAAGTGCATCTTTGATACATTGATGATTCTCAGTTGTCGTGAAAATCTCGAGATTTCAAATACGGACACAGAGTACGGAAAAGATAGAAAAATCGGTCTAGTGCCGTTCAGCGAGAATTTTGCAATTAGGTGGAATCACCCACACTTAATCACGTACCTCTATCGAATCGACCTATCCCTGGTCACTAATCGATTTTGACCGTGCCATAATGACCCTTGCAAATTAACACAGTCGAGTAATCAATTCCTGGTCGAATTCTCAAGTCTATTATGTTAAAATTTCTTAACGGCTTCACCCGATATACTAGTTATCCCATGAGTGATCAGCTCAAGGAAAAGAACTATAAGCGCGTCGATGAAAAGCCAAACTTATCTAATAGAAACTAGAACCTGAAATTCAGGATGTCACATAAGAAATATTCATATGCAAACATTGGAAAAAAGGCAAAAAAGTACCTCGAGTCAAGCTGTTGGAGCTAGTAGTTCGTCAAGTCCTTAGAAATTTGATCAAGATGATAGTAGAAAATAATGAGCGATCATGTTTTTTCTAAGTGAGTTGCCTTTTAAGTTGGTAGAGCATGGGGGATTTCATCGATTTGTGAATAAAATCCAGCCAAAATTCTTAATCCTGACACGCAACATAATGAGGTGCGATTGTTATGATTTATACATGGAGAAAAGAAGTAAGTTAAAGAAATATTTCTCCGAGACATCTTCTAGAGTATGTTTAACAACTGACACATGGACATATTGTCAAAATTTAAGTTACATGTGTTTGCTTGCTCATTTCATTGATGCTAATTGGAAATTGCTAGAGAAGAAGATATTAGTTTTTTGTCAGATCTCAAGTCATTCTGCTAAGATAATAGGAAAAGCAATTGAGAAATGCTTGACTGATTAAGGGATTCATAGTGTTTTTTCTATCACTGTAAATAATGCTAGCTCGAATGACTTGGGAGTTCAATATCTGAAAAAAGATACTCAACTCTTAGAACTCTCTGTTATTGAGAGGTTTTGTGATCATATATTAAGTTTGATTATTAGAGAGGGGTTAAAAGACATAAATGACTCGATTGTTAGAATATGTTCGGCCGAACACTATGTGAGATCTTCCCCTAGCGGGTTAAGAAAGTTCAAGGGTTTTGTTGAATTAGAGAATATTGAGTCGAAGAGTTTTGTATGTTTGGATGTGGAAATTCGTTGGAACTCAACATACATGATGTTGGAATTGGCTTTGAAGTTTGAAAGAGCTTTTAGTAATATGGAACTTTGGAATAGTAAATATGCCTAGGAGCTTTCCAAGGGGAAATGGTTGCCCACTAGTGAAAATTGAAATTATGCATGTCACTTTCTTCATTTTCTGAAATTGTTTTTTGATACAACTATAAATTTTTTAGGTTTTTCTTATGTCACTAGCAATAATATGGCGAATAATATGTACGGGATTTATATGATGATTGAGAGATATTGTGGAAATGAGGACCAAAGCTTGCAAAAAATGGCTCGAGAATGAAAAAGAAATTCTATAAGTATTTTGGTAACATGAACAACATCAATCTCACTTTATTCATTGCTTGCGTACTTGACTTGCAACATAAGTGGGACTATGTTAACTGGATGATTAGTTATGTTTATGAAAGTAAGTAGGCAGAAACTTTACAAGAAAAAATAATATCTATGACATTATTGTTTAAGCAACACCGCACACGTGTGTGCCCTCAAAGCAACTTGAGGCTAAAGAGCACAAGGATAGTAAGCATGTTAAGGTCTCTAGTGGTTGGTGCTGATATTATGGCTAAAATGTATTTTAGTCAAACCGGACAATGGTATTTGGATGAAAAATCTGAATTGGACAAGTACTTGGAGGAAGCATGTGAACGTTATAACTATGAGTTTGATATCTTAAGTTGGTGGAAAGGAAATTCATCGAGATATCCTATCCTTTCTACCATTGCTAGAGATATCTTGATTATGCCCATCTTGATTGTAGCATTGAAGGCTACATTTAGCGCAGGAGGTCATGTGCTCGATATGTTTCATAGTTCCTTGACCCCAACCATGGCAAAGGCTCTTATATGTACTCAAGATTGGTTACGATCCACGTCACTTTCACGTTCGATTCAAGAGGACTTAGAAGACTAAGAAATATTTGAGTTAGATGGGAAAATATGGTTGTAGAATATTTATACATTTCTTTATTTCATTGCATACGTTAATTCTCATTTTCATCATGAATTTATTGTAGAGTTGCCAAATTTAACCACAGAGTCAAACTCGATATTGACTTCTCTCGATGATTAATGTATTGGAGGTTAGTATGAGTAGTTTCTATCTAGGAATTTTTTTTTTGGCCCTATGTTTCTTGCTTCTCATTCAAAAAGTTGAATGATTCATGTCTGCTTGTGTGGAATTGTTTGTTGCCCCTTTTGTTTTTCTAGTTGTGGGCCTAAGAGAATTTTGCTATTGGCACATGTTTAAGTTACACTTTAACTTATGCTTGTTGCTTTGCAGATGCTGGTCTTTATGTTATACTTTCTTTTTTTCTTTTTTCTTTTTTCGTTTTAGCTTTGAATGATGCTGAGGTTCTGAGATTTTGATGCTTCTTTGTGTTACTATTTGGCGAAAAAATGGAGGATGTTCAACGAATGCCCTCATCTAAATGAGAAGCAGTGGATGGAGTCAAGCTAGGAATTAGGATTGGCTCTAAGACAGAAAATTTTGGTTTCTAAATAGGAGAACCCAAATGGAGGTTTCTTCACTTAATTCATTTATTTTACCTTTCGTTTGTTGGGATAGTTTTGAAGATGATAAGAAGTTGTTTGTTTTGCCTTTATTGCAACCTTAAACCCTCCTATTATATTTAAATCAGGCCCAACATGAAAGGGTTCATAATTGTGCATTGGGGGCAGAAAACAATAGGATTCGATGCAAAGAAATTGTGATAAGAAATGATGTGAATCGTTGCGGAATGATCGTTCTACGAAGGCTCAGATGGTGCGAATTGCAAACTTTGACCTCCAATCAAACCTGTAATTGGCAACCTTGATATTTGACAAACGCGTGTCAACCAACCAACGTTATAGACGCCACGAGCGAAAGAATTCGCTATCTCGCTCGATAAGTCGAATTGACCATCACAAGAAAACCTTGATTAGGTCAAGTCTTTAAAAGAACAGTAGAAGAGAATCTCTCAACTTTTTCCTCAAAAATAAAATATATCTACCCCCAAAGAAATTTAGCAAATCCTTTATATAGGCTTTCTAGCCGTCACACAAACCCTAAAACCAACCCTAAAAAAAAAAAATCTAATGCATCATATTCTAGAATATTCCTAAACAAGAAGAGAGAGAGAGAGAGAGAGAGAGAGAGAGAGAGAGAGAGAGAGAGAGAGATATATATATATATATATATATATTTACTTGGTAAAATATTTGGTGACCAGATAATCAAATTGTGCCAAGATTTTCAAGATTATTCAAGATTTGATCCAAGGTTATCTCCACGCCGAAGATCACAAACCATGACGCCAACAGCTTGCCTAAATTACTTGGCTCGCGCTTGAGTGATCGAATTAGTAGAAATAGAAAATGGGTCCTTAGCACCTCCTCCTCGATATGGCTCGATGTCCACATGATTCCCTCCCCTGTGCAAAGGATTTGCCCTCAAATCATCACTGGCATCGAAAAGAGTCAAGTCAAAAACATTAAATGTGGTAATAACGTCATACTTACCTGGTAGATCAAGCTTGTAGACATTATTGTTAACTCTTTCCAAAACCATGAATGGTCCATCCCCTTGTGGTAATAACTTAGAATGTCACTACTTAGGAAATCTTTTTTTGCGCATATGAACCCAAACCCAATCGTCGAGTTCAAGCACCACTTCCTTGCACCCTTTGTTGGCTTGCCTTGCATATTGCTCAGTCTTGCGCTTAATATTTGCGCACGTCTTCTCATGCAACGCCTTGACAAATTTAGCTTTCTTTGCTCCATCTAAATCCACACGCTCATCAACAGGTAAAATGGTTAAATCTAACGGAGTTAACGGATTAAAACCATAGACAACCTCAAATAGTGTAAATTTAGTAGCAGAATGCATGCTCCTATTATATGCAAATTTAATATGTGGCAGACAATCTTCCCAAGATTTTATGTTCTTTTTAATAATAGCACACAACAATACCCTAAAGTTCTATTAACTACCTCGGTTTGACCATCGATCTATGGATGACAAGTAGTAGAAAATAACAACCGTGTTTCTAATTTTTTCCACAATATTTTCCAAAAGTAGCTAAGAAATTTAGAATCTCGATTTGAAACAATTACTCTAGGCATGCCATGCAAACGTACAACCTCCCTAAAGAACAAATCAGCAATATGAGATGCATCATTAGTTTTATGACAATGTATAAAATGAGCCATATTTGAAAACCGATCAACAATCACATAAATAGAATCTCTACCATACTTAGACCTAGGCAATCCTAACACAAAATTCATAGAAATATCCATCCAAGGATGCGTTGAAATAGGTAATGGTGTATACAAGCCGTGCGGTTTAGTTTTAGACTTAGATTGCTTACAAGCAATGCATCTCTCATAAACACGTGTGACATCTCTCTTCATATGTGGCCAATAAAAATGTTCATGTAACACTTTATAAGTCTTACTAATGCCAAAATGTCCCATTAAACCACCACTATGCGCTTCTCGCACCAACAATTCACGCAAAGAACACTTAGACAAACATAGTTTGTTTTCACGGAAAAGATAACCTTCATGCCTATAGAATTGATCAAATGCAGTATGTTCACGTGCTTCATACACTCTTCCAAAGTCATCTTCATCAGTATATAAGCCCTTGATATGCTCAAAACCTAGACACTTTGCTTCTAAAATAGTTAGAATCGCGTACCTTCAAGAAAGTGCATCGGCTACCACATTCTCCTTACCTTTCTTGTACTTGATCACATATGGAAAAGTCTCGATGAACTCCATCCATTTGGCATGTCTTTTATTCAACTTTTGCTACCCTTTCAAGTACTTCAAGGTCTCGTGATCGGTGTGGATCACAAACTCCTTCGGCCATAGATAATGTTGCCAAGTTTCCAAAGCTCGCACTAAAACATACATCTCCTTATCGTAGGTAGGATAATTCAATATTGCTCCACTCAATTTTTCGCTGAAATAAGCTATGGGATGCCCTCCTTGCATCAACACGGCTCCAATTCCTGTACTAGAAGCATCGCACTCTATCTCAAAAGTAGCACTAAAATTCAATAAAGATAACAAATGAGCATTAGTCAACTTATCTTTTAAAAGATTAAATGCTTTCTCTTGCTCTTCTCCCCACGTGAAACCCACGTGCTCCTTGATAACCTCAATTAAAGGTGCAGCAATGGTGTTGAAATTTCTCACAAATCGCTGATAAAAACTCACCAATCCATGAAAGCTACACACCTCTCCTACGATCTTAGGCGTTGGCCATTCACGAATTGCTTTGACCTTTTCTTCATCAACCCGTATACCATCAGCACTAATAACAAATCGTAGAAATACTAATTTGTTGGTAACAAAATAGCACTTCTTTAGATTAGCGTATAATTTATCGGCCCTTAAAACCCGCAAAACAGCTCGCACATGCTCAATATGGTCATTAGGGCTTTGACTATATATCAAGATATCATCGAAATAGACAACCACAAATCGACCAATAAAAATTCGCAAAACATGATTCATAAGTCGCATAAACGTGCTTGGTGCATTAGTTAATCTAAATGGCATGACTAACCACTCATATAACCCATACTTGGTCTTAAATGCAGTTTTCCATTCATCATCTTCTTTCATCCTAATTTGATGATAGCCACTTTTCAAATCGATCTTAGTGAAAATGCATGAACCATGTAACTCATCCAACATGTCATCTAACCTAGAAATAGGATGTCCATACTTTACTATAATATTATTGATTGATTGGCAATTGACACACATTTGCCAAGTTCCATCCTTCTTTGGCACTAACAAAATAGGGACGACGCACAGGCTAAGACTCTCTCTCACATACCTCCATTCCAATAGTTCGCTAGCTTGCCATTGAAGTTCCTTTGTTTTCTCAGGATTACTTCGATATGTGGGTCAATTAGATAATGGCACACCAGGAATCAATTCGATTTGATGTTCTATGCCTTGAATTAGTGGTATCCCTCCAGGAAGTTCATCAGGAAAGACATCTTCAAATTCCTGCAATAAAGACACAATAGGACTATGCAAACTTGGGTCAAGATCGTTAGTAGAAAACAAAACCTCATTGTACAAAAGTACAAGCATCGGTCGGTTTAGAACTAAAGCTCTCCTCACCTCACTCGATTTTGCATAAAAAATTATTTTGTCTATTGTCTTTCCTCTCTTCTTTTCCCTCGGTTTATACCACAATTCTTCCCTCGGCCTCTTCTTTTCCTTGCGTCTCAGACACACCACACAAGCCCTCGGATTTCTCACATTCTCTCTCTCTCTCTCTCTCTCTCTCTCTCTCTCTCTCTCTTTCTCGTTGTAACTTAAATTAATCTTGATACACCTCACTAGGTGTCATTGGTACCAAGGTATAAGTATTTTGATTCATCACCAATGAATAACGATTAGTATACCCATCATGATGTACCTTTCAATCATATTGCCATGGTCTTCCAAGCAAGATATGACCCGCTTGCATAGGTACAACATCACACTCTACCCGTCCTTATATCTCCTTATCTCAAATGGGATTTGAACTTGTTTCGACACTTTCACCTCTCCACTATCATTTAACCATTGAAGTCTATAAGGCTAGGGTGCTTTGTCATCTTCAAACCCAACTTATCCACCATAATACAACTTGCCACATTTGCACAACTGCCTCCATCAATTATCATACTACAGATCTTACCATTCACCATACATCTTGTATGAAACAATTTATCTCTTTGTTGATGATGCTCCTCCTCCTTTACTTGCACACTAAGAGAACGCCTAACCACCAATAAATATCATTTTATAGCTATTTCTCTATCACTACAATCATCCAATGGTGGCATCTCATCATCCTCTTATTCCTTTTCACTTTCAGACTTAATAACACCATGTCCACTCATTATCATCACTCTCCTATTAGGGCATTGATTCGCCATATGACCCATGCCCAAACACTTAAAACATTTAATCTCATGAGTTATAGTGTTAGGATTTTCAGTTTTATCTGAAGCCGGATTCGTTCCAACTTTTCCGTCCCTCTCCTTTTCCTTTGAGGTTTTGGTTTTGGTGTTGTTTCCTCTCCAATTTGGCTTCTCATCTCTTTTCCAATTGGATCTCCAATTCTGATTTGAACCTCCTCCACTCTTGTGATTTCGGTCCAACTTCAATTGCCACTCAACTTTGATAGCTTTGTCCACCAATTTCTCCAATTCAACATAGTGTTGCAACTCCACCACTCTTACTATGTCTCGGCTCAAACCACTCAAAAATCTGGACATTATGACCTCACGATCCTCCACCACATTAGCATGGATCATGGCAATCTCCATCTCCTTGTGATACTCTTCCATACTATTATTGCCTTGTATGAGATTTTGTAACTTTCGAAACAAATCTCGATGGTAATGACTTGGTACAAAACGCCTCCTCACCACTTTCATCTCATCCCACGTCTCTATCGGTCTTTCACCATTACATCTCCTACTAGTCACAAGTTGATTTCACCAAATTATAACATAATTGGTAAATTCAACATCTATAATTTTTACCTTTTTGAGCTCGAAGTATCGTTGGCAATCAAATACCATCTCCATGCGTTTCTCCCATTCTAGATATGCATCAGGATCATTCTTCCCTTGGAAAGAAAGAATCTTCATCTTGATATTGCCAAGTTCATTATCTTCTCGGGGTCTAAACCCTCGAACTCCATTCCACCTTCCAAATTGAGCATCTTGATCATCCTCCATGTCAGCCTCATCATCATCATAATGCCATTGCCTTTTATGTCGTGTTCTTGAGGTGTCTCACTGATGTTGCGGCCTTTCCCGAAGTAGCTCTCGATCACCATCAACCCTCATGTCATTTCCCATCATTCGACCACTAAGCTCCTCCACTATAGCCCTCAATTGCTGGATGCTTTCCACAAGCGCTTCATCCCTTCATATGGAGACAACTTCTCTTTGGTTCACGCTTTCTTCGCACGACATATTTTAGACCTACAAGTAAATGTTAGTCACAAAAATCCTCACCAATTGCTCCCTCACGTGGTTCTCTCAAGGTGTTTGTCACTCCCCTCGTGTTTAACTCAAATCTAGGCTTTTTCCACCCTCAATTAAGTTTATACACTCTTACATTTTCTCTCTCGTATTCTCTTTTCATAAGCTCTTTATTGGACTCAAAACCTGTCTCTCAACCCCTTCACGACAATCAATCAAACTAATCAAACAAGATTAGATCACTATTGATTTTGTTTCAACAAGTAACAATTTCAAACCAACAAGTACAACTTTCGAAATTCCAATTGAAACGCAAATCACTACTAATTTTGTTTCAATTCAGTCTACTAACAAACGAGTTGCCTTCTTGATTTTTTTTTGTTCACCTAATTTTTTTTTTTTGCCGAATCTGTTTTTTTTTCTTGTGCACTTCTTCTTCTTTTTTTTTTTTTTTTGCGTTTTCTTTCTCTTTTTTTTTTTTTTTACGAACTTTCTTTTTTTTTTGACGAACTTAGATATAATTTAAGATGCTAGAAAAAAAAATTAAAACTAATAGCAAACAACTACATATGGAAGTACAAAAGCAATCGGATCCCTAAATTAGCTGGAACCAAAATCCTAGCTCAATAAATCTTAAATTGCTAAATGTCAACAGAAAATTACAGATAAATAGATCTTGTAGAACCAAGCTCCGATACCAAATGATGTGAATCGTTGCGGAAGGATTGTTCTACGAAGGCTCAGATGGTACGAATTGCAAATCTCGACCTCCAATCAAACCCGTGATTGGCATCCTTGATATGAACATAATATGTTGACAAACGTGTGTCAACCAACCAACGTTATAGACGCTACGAGCGAAAGAATTCGCTATCTCACTCGATAAGTCGAATCGACCATCACAAGGAAACCTTGACTAGGTCAAATCCTCAAAAGAATAGTAAAAGAGAATCTCTCAACTTTTTCCTCAAAAATAAAATATATCTGTCCCCAAAGAAATTTGGCAAATCCTTTATATAGGCTTTCTAGCCGCCACACACTCTAAAACCAACCCTAAAAAAAAGTCTAATGCGTTATATTCTAGAATATTTCTAAACAAGAAGAGATATATATTGTCTTGGTCAAATATTTGGTGTTGTGACAAGATTTCCAAGGTTCTTCAAGATTTGATCCAAGATCATCTCCACACTGAAGATCACGAACCATGGCGCCAACAGCTTGCTTAAATTGCTTGGTCCGTGCTCGAGTGATCAAACCAGTAGGAATAGACAATGGGTCCTTAGCACCTCCTCCTCGATATGGCTCGATGTCCACATCAAAAGAGGCCTTAAGGAACACCATTTGCTCGAGTTGTGGCAACGTGCCATCATTTGCCCGAGTTGTGTCTCTCCATTTGGGAATGGTATTCCCCATGTTAGACCTTTTATCTACAATTTGTTAATTTTGGGATGATGCCTCTTATTAGCTGTTATTCTTATTGCATCTTTATCCGTTCCAATGTATATGTCTACTATTTATGATGGATTGCCCACCTATGGGTAAATCTGTTTTCAATTTATGCTTATGGTAAAAGTTCCTAAAGCCTTGAGGGTGAAGGCACTATCTTTTAGATTTGTTGTTCTTCAAAAGTTTAATGGCTTTTTACTTCAAAAAATCTTACCAGGAAAAAAAGAAAAATCTAGAAATCTAACCTAGATAGACCCGACCCGACTCAAAATTTCGATTAAGGTCTTATGTGTTTTGGGTCGAGTTGGGTCGGGTCATAGTACACGACCATTATGATTTGAGTCGGGTCAGGTAACATCAAAACCCGACCCGGCCCGGCCCAACCCATAAACAACCATATCTAGTAGAGTGCTTCAACAAGGCAAAGTATCTAAGTGCTTATCAATTCATGATGCCTATAATGAGAGGACAAAATTTTTGGAAGAAAACCAATAAAATAGCTCCTCGAGGTAAGCGAATGATTTGTTCTACCTACAATGTGGTTGGACATAAATGTAATGGATGTCCTCTAAAAAAAGGTATTTGTTTAACTAATTGATCATGTTGATGCTAAGCATGCTATCGTGACATGTTGTCAATTAATGCTTACTATGTGCTTCTCAAGCCAATACTTAGGCCAATGCATGTACATCTAGTGCTCATGCCAATGCAAGTACAACTGAAGCTCATGCTCAATCTTAGGCCTATTCCATTCGACCAAGGCCTGAAAAATGATAAGTAAATTGTGATAGATCCATGTATTGTATGTTTTATATGTCAATGTTCCAATTTAATGATGATGAATATATATTTAAGCTAAAGCAACAAGAAGTGTGACTGAAGGAGGATCTAAAAGCTAGGCGAATACTTCTAAGGAGGCTAGTGCAATACAAGACAACAGTGAGCAGGCTAATGCTTTTACTTAGGCAAGTGTAGATGTGAGAGAATATAATGCTTGCAAATGTGTGACTTCCTGATTTTCAGACTTTGTTTTCGATTGAATAAGTTGGGCTTTTCATCGGTGCGCTTATAGTTCTTTTCTCTGAGTTGGCCACTTACGAGATAACTAGCCTATCAGGTGAAGCCGTTAAGGGATTTTAATGCAATAGATTTGAGAATTCAACAAGAAATCGACTACTCGATTATAATAATCGATAAGGGTCAATACAGCACCGTTATAAGCGATTAATGATTGGATATAGATCGATTCGATGGAAGCACGCAATTGAAGTGTGGCTGATTCCACTCGATTGCAAAATTCGCATTGAACGGCACTAACCCAATTTTCTGTCTGTTTGATACCCGATGTCCATATTTGAAATATCGAGATTTTCACGACAACCGAGAGTTGTCAATGTGTTGAAGATATACAGTGTGGCTCAAAAATAATCAATCACAGGTCAAAGCGCTAAAAATTCCTAAAAGCTACATGGTAGGTTAGGTCACGCTAAAATCACATCAAATTGAAATTAACCACAAAATTAAACCCGATTACAGAAATTGAGAGTTTGAGCATGTCACGATTCATTTATAGGATGTCACCTCGTCTTTCGGCAAATTTCCGTTGAGCTCGGGATTTTTACGGAAAAATCAATTCGGACATTCGAAAACGAAAGGAAGTTCGTAGGGGCCAAATTGAAAGGATGTTTGGCCTCCTTAATGAGCTATTTGGTGAAGGAAATTTGTGGAATTTGTGTGGGCTTATTCCTCAGCAAAATTGGACATCAAATTGGAGAAATTGATGAGAAATTGAATTGAATTTGGAGGGAAATATGTCAAATTCGTAGGTCCAAGGGGTGTGAAACATTTGGGCACCAAATTGAGACTTGTTGAGGAAGATTGAAGAGAAAAAGGGTGGCTATAGATGAGGCTTGGCTGGTGGGGTCTTGTGATGAGTGAAATTGGATAATTGAGAAGACTTTATGGCCAAGTGGTGGCCCTCTTCAGCCAGCCCTCCCTCCTTCGGTCTCTCTTCCATGCACGCCAACTTCATCGACTCTTCCTCCTTCGCAGCTCCAATTTCTCCATTTTTCCCTTTTCTCTATAACCGCGCCCCCCCCCCTTCATTTCACTGCCCCCAAACCCCCATCGATTGCCCCCAACGCTTCCTCGTGTCCCCATCTCCACGCTTAGTCAACCACAGCCGCATCCCTCGAAGCTGGCTTCACTGCTTCGCGCTCCCCTCCTCCTAGTAGCAACGCCTGCAGCTCACACCCTCCACTAAACTCTGCAACTCCATTATCTTTTGTCTTCTCCATCAATTCTTCACGCCAGCAGCTGCCATGAAGACGCCGCTAGCCCACTTCATCGAGTCAACACAATAGCAATGTCCCACGAAGCCAACCTCCATGCATGCCCATTTGCACTCACTGAAGTAGCCCACAATCTCCTCTCATGTTGCCAACAGTTCAACCCATCTCGCGTCGTCCCACGCTCCAGAAATTTGGCCAAGCTCAACACCGTTCGAGTAGCTCTCCTTGCCTCTAGTCTAGCCCGCAATTCAGCCTCAAAGCAAGCAGAAGCCAGCCCACTCGGACTAACAAGCGACCCCTGCAGAAGCTAGACCTGAAGCTCAGCCTTAGCTGAGCTATGTCGGGTCGCTTTTAGCCTGGTCTAGACTCCCGTTGGCATCGCCATAAGCTCGAGTTTCGGCCATCGTCGTCGTGAACTCATCAGCCCGCTAATTCAGTGAGTTTACTCACTAAACTTTGCTTATGGAATTAATTATGCTTAATGATTTATTATTTTAGGCTAAGTATGGTTTATGTGGTTAGTTAGACCGGATTAGCGATTTAATTACTCGTTATTGCATGATAGGTAGTTAGATCGACTTAATTAGCAACTAGATGTGTTGTATTATTTATCTAGATAGGTTCGAAAATTTTTCGGGCTCGTTTCGATATTTAATTAGGCTTTTTTTGGCCTAAGTTTCTATTTATGGCATTTAATTGTATTTATTCAATTAATTTTGGTAATATTTAATTATTTATTATTTTTCAAAAATTATACTAGGATAACGGTGACCGGAATTTGGTGCCGATTGCAATGGTATGCTTGGTTTATTTAATTGAATGCTAAATGTCATGACCAAAATTTCAGGTGCACCACCTAAAATTAGACTAATGGATTGTTAAGCTTAGACTTAGTTCGGGCTTTCCCAAACCCATACCAATTCGTAACTTAGGTTCAAGTTCTTAACATGCAAATGATTTTCAATTAGGAGTCGTCACTAATTTATTTTTGGTGGGTCGATTAGAAACCCAAATAAAGTAACGGGAGATTTACTTTACTCCTACAAACTAAAGATTGTGAGTTCGAGGACTTGATTACGCTAGATTTCTCTAATGCCCTTTCGGTACCTTTCTCTTTTATTTTGAAAAAATGTTCGGCAAGTAGCTTGAATTGATTTTAATTCACTTCCCTAACATGTGAGGTAATCATGCAAGTACGCAAACCACCAATTAAACACCCAAGTAAAGCAATAAATAAATTGCAAACCTTACCTCAAAGCAACAAAAGCATCTGCGTTGTTAGATCATAATTCATATCAACAGTATTAGATATGATTTCTAATTAACACGTAATCACTTCATTTTTTGTTTTCACTTATTTAATGGGAATATAATCCATATACAATGCAATACTTTTAATCTAACATGAAATGATATGGCATGGTAACATGACCTAACTATATGACATAAATAAAATATAAGCATGCAGTCGATCCTAAAGAAAATCATCTAAAACTATAACTAAGTAGAAAATAAAATTAAACGTGCAATCCTACTCTAGTATGCTACGACGTGCAAAGAATGCCCTAATTCTAAGTTTTTTTTTTCTTTTTCATGAAATTCGAAATGAAAATTGTCCAATAATTGAATGTGCAATCTAAATTAACCAAATGACCTAATTTTAATGACGAGCAATTTCTAACTAAATGAACCTAGCAATAATCACTAGATGACAGGCATTTCATGAATCTAATCCTACATGACGTGTACATGATTTTTTATTTTCCTTAAAATGCAATCTATCCTAGAAAATGAAATGAATTTACTCTAAGACAATTTTTTTCATGAAATTCGAAATTAATAAAAATGCAAGAATTATCTATCTAGATTAAGATTTTATCCAGCTTATATTAAGGATAAGATCAGACTAAATCCTAATTTAAACTAAGATATCATCTTAACCTAGCAATCTCTAACCTAAGATGCAATCAATCCTAATCTACATGGGATGCAAATGCAATTTTTTTGTATTTTCGAGATAAATAGAACAATTAGAAGAGAAACATCAAATCATCCTTGGTCATAAAAATGCTATCCACCATTCGAATTGAAATTCAAACTTGATTATTTCGCTAATAAAATCGATAAATTGATCTTAAACCTTAAAGATCAATATATCAATTTTACTTCCGCATAAATAATTATTTTATCTAAAGCCTTATAGATTGAATAAAAATTCGTGCGGTTGCGAATTGGATGCTACATCATGGCATTTCAATCATGCATTTAAAAATATTTCAAACAAAGAGATAAAATATCAAAAACTAAAATAAGATAAAACAAATCCACCTAATAAAATAAATCTACCTAATAAAATAAATCTACCTAAAAATAAAATAAAATAAATCTCTACCAAAATTGATTTTTTTCAAAAAATCCGAACAGTGAGGTGGACCATGATAGAAACTCGGCGCGGCTAAGAACGGGGGCTGCAAGGCCACGAGGAACGCCAAGGGAACCTGCAAAAACAAAGAATCCACAGCTGGTGTGGTTCGGTGATCAATGAATTCACGGCCTACGATGGCTCGGCCGTGATGAGTGCTGCTCGGTGGTGCTTACGATCAACAAACCTACAAAACAGAAACTTCACGGGATGCTTGGTTCAGGGATGAGCTCAATGGGACGGCAGCTTGTCTTGACGTCGGGCCAAAAAAAAATGGCGTTGGAGTAGCTCACGTCGGGACTTCATGGCTCAACGCGACAGGGCAACAGCGAGTCAATGAGCTCGCCAGGGACTCTGCGGCTAATGATCTTAAAGGAACGCCGGCGTGAAATTTAATAAAGAAATTCCTAGTTAATTCCTGCTTTTTGTTCATTCCCCAAAAGAAGATCAATGTGGGAATTTATTTTCGTTGTTCTTCGCTGAACGCCTCCACTGAAGACTTTGACCGAGCAACCCTCTTAGGTCACTTCCATATTTCAAAAGAAATAAGAGAGTGGCATACGTTGCTGCAGCTTGATGTGGCACAACCAAGGCTACTCGTCGTGGGAAATTCGCTGGAAGGACCTATAGAAGACACCTGACACGCGCGTAATCTGAAATTTTTGACGACTTGTTGGTGTTGTAGGCAACGTGATGAGCAGCAGCTGGTGCCACGAACGCCACGAAGGGCCAAGATCTCCCTTGAAAGTGCTCGCTGGAAGTGTCCTCCCTGCTGTCACAATGTAGACGTCGCAGCGAACAGTAGCATCAGGCGGCTTGGTCAAGATAGCAAGCTGGTCAAAGCTGAGAGGCAGCACCAACACCGTGGGAGTCTCGGACACCAGGGTCGCACAACCGAGGGTGTTCGGCCATGAGGCTCCTCTCTCTCTTCTCACGTATTTTCTCTCAATATGCTTTGAGATTTCTGATTTTGCCGACCCTCACCGTAGAGAATGTGTGTTCTCTTTTTTTTGTGGCCATGTGTTTCTATTGTGTGGCCCCCCGAAAACCCTACACGAACAATCTATTTATAAGTCTCGGACTAGGGTTTTAATTTTTCCAAATTGATATCCACGAAAATTCTTTTTTCAAAATGCAATATTCACTTTTCACATCTGCCCTATCCAAAAAATTCACCATATCCCGAAAAAATTTCGAATTCCTATTTTCTCACAAGATAATTTACGATCATTAAAAAATGCGGCTTGGGCCAATTTGTCCACTTTGTGGGCTTAGTCCGGCCTGTCAATTTACAGCTTAGAATCACCAACTCAAACCCATCCACCACCGGTCTAATAAATAAATGCAAATTAAAAATAAATGCACATAAATCTATATGCTATGCAATTAATTTTTTTTCAGGGATAAACTTAACCCCTAATTTTTTAATGCGATAAATAACTAAACGAGCCGCCAAAATTTAGGTGTCAACACTAGATTATGCAAATTGAGTGAAATTGGTAAATTTGGGTATTTATCCCAAATTGTGTGATTTTGGTATTTTTGTTAGAAAATACCGGGCATCGGTTTACAATGCCAAAAATGTGTTTATGGACTATTATAAATAGTGTGATTTTCTCAAAGAAAGGTATTGCGTTTTTGGCTCAGGGCGACTGTGTACCTACACACAATTATTTTTATTGAGTATTTTTAACTCGATGTTTTATCAGCTTGTGAGAGCATATTTTATCAGCTTGTGCGAGTATACTTATCGTAAGCTTGTGAAAGCCTTTTTGCATGTCAGCTTGTGAGAGCAGTATACTATATCAGCCTATGAGCTCAATATGTCAGCTTGTGAGAGCAGTATACTGTATCAACCTATGTGCTTCGATATGTCAGCTTGATAAAGCAATATACCTTATCAGCTTGTGTGAGCTAAGATCGTTTTATCAGCTTGCGCGAGCACGATCTATATATTTATTAGCTTGAGCGCACTATCTATCTATCTATATCAACTTGAGAAAGCTATGACCATATATTGCAGCTTGTGAGAGCAAAGACCATCTATTTCAACTTGTATGAGACGTGGTTGTATCAATTGAATCGATAGACGGAATTGAATTATATATGGTCCGGATTGATAGATAGTACTGTTGGTATCGAATTGAGCTGATTGACTGATTGACCAATGGTTTGATTTGAATTGAGTAGATTGGTTGAGATCATGAATTGTACTGACTTGCAGGAAGGAATTGAGGCGAGGTAAGTCCTCTATCTTGTGTGTGCATAGATGGCCTTTAGGCGTATTTCTTTCCTAGTCGGAGTTTATGGGGTGAACTTGCTAAAACATTGTCTCACCCTGTTGTGGGCTTAACTTTTTAGGTCCCTAGTGTAAAGAACTCGGAGCTTGAGGCAGAAGGGTCAGAAGCATGTGTGGCTCAAAAGTTCTTTTTGGAGTAGACCTCATGTACTTAGATCCTAGAGTTGGCCTCTGTTTGTAAACCAGATTGTTTATAAAAAGCTGTGTTGATTGATTTGAAATTTGTTGTCCTGCTTTTCTATCCCACATTTGTTGTGGTCAGGGGATTAGTAATTTGCTTCCATATGTGCATTAAAATGAATGGGTCGGCGACGTGTCTTGCGACGTCGCAAATTTATCGACCACCAAGGGATGGCATGCGCTCGAGGATCGGGCGTGACAAAATGTAAGAGAATGTATGCTACTGTAGGAGCCCATACAGGATGCACGACTACTTTGGATGTAAGAGGATGTAGTAGTGAGGTTAATGCTTTTGCCAAAGTTTGTTCTGATAAAAAAAAAAAAAGAAGGTACTTATTGTGCTCAAGCTAGTGTAATTGCTTAGGATAGCCCTTAGAATATCCTAGTGAGTAATACCCTAATCCCCATGCATACATGTGTATTCTCATGTCAAATGATTTTTTTTTTTTTTTTGAGTTTAAAATACCCGCAATTGAAAATGAAATGATGCAAGGACAATCACAAGTGAAGAGGAAGAAAATGGTAGAGTTTGGTGTTGACACAAATCCTATGAGAAATCTTCAAATTCTCAATATCAGTAATATTTTAACATTTTCTAATAGCAATTAACTGTCTCCTTAAACTAAAAACATGCTCATTCTCATGTAACCTAGTATAATCGGTGGAAGACTATTGATCCTATCACACAAAGAGGTAGTTCCATGAGCTACTTCAATGGCAAGGGCACATGCCAAAGCTAGTGCACAACCTCAACAATTAAGAATTTGTCATCAAGAGCATGTTGTGTAAAGCAAAATGCACAATCACAACTCCAGGCGAGTTCCCAACCCTAGTCATTTCATGCTACAATAGTTCAAAAGCAACTTGTCATAAAGCGAAAGGCACCATTACAATCACAACCCGAAAGGAGTTCCCAACCTCAGTCATCTCAAGCTACAATAGCTCAAAAACATATTGCATAAAGTGAAAGGCACCATTATAACCTTAGGCGAGGCCCAACCTCAATCATTTCATGCTATAACAAAATCTCAAAAGCATATTGTGGTGAAACTAAAGCCGCTATCACAACCCAAGGTTAGTTCCCAGTCTCATTCATCTCAAGTTATAACAACTCCTCCAAAGCCTATTCTTACAGGATTATATATAAGGAAAAGCCCAAGAATTATGAATAAAGTGAAGGTTGAATCTACTGGATCAAGAGGGACCATAGAATTGGATTAATATATATGTTGAAAATGATTTTTTTAGGTAAATTTATGTCAATTATCAGCTAGCATTTATTATGAGACATATGTAGCTTTGTTTGTTCAGGAACTCGGTAGACATATGTAATATTTGCAGGCATGTTGTTGAATAGAACCTTTTGTGTACCGAAAGTGCAAGCATTTTATTGAACAGGATATTCATCGTCAATTGTTCATTAGTACGTGCGGTATCAAATAGTGCTTGAGTTGGTACTTGTCTTCTATAGCGTGATTTATACATCTGAATAGGTATCAATGCTACTCGAGTTGCTACATGCAATACCAAGCCTCAAACTTCTTGTGAATTGTTCATGTTTTTGCTATTGATGTTGGTCTCGTTCACCAAGTAATCACATTTGCTGTCATTTGCAGTGCAAATTTTCATTTCTCAATACTGTTGGATTGCTTGATTATAATCTACACACTATCCCACAGTGAAGACTTGGGTTTGAGGGTGAACTTGTTTTATGGACTGTTTAAACAAGTGCCCTCTATCTTATCTGTTTCTTAAATCCTGATATTGAAAGTATATGACTTTGGGTAATCTTCCTCTAGGATACTACTATTATCCAATCAAAGTGGCATTCTCAAATTCATCATGAACAATTGATTCAACATGGGTTACCAAATTGAGAAATTATTTCAAAATGAAAAGGTTGTCATGTTCAAAGTAATACTATTAATTCTTGAAGACATTGGACTAGGATTGTTTTGAAGGCATTTGACTCATTCTTGCAATTTACATCCTTACTGTTATATGACAAAACACTTAGTATATTCCTCTACATGTGGAACAAGCCTCTTAAGACTGTTTACATCAATGACTTTGGAGAGCTCAATGTGTCTTCCTTAAATCGAATCATATTTTGACAAGCACATAAATCACACACACAATTTTCAATGCAAGAGTAATTTATTGTACCACCAACAACTAGTCTTGCAAACTTACAAACTCACATTTGATTTCATTCCCATCTTAATTACCCACAACTGGTATTACAAACTTACAAACCTAGAAACAAGGTACTATAGAAGACTTAGAAAATTCCAAACATCTTTCACATTACATATATAATGATACAACATATGCATAAAATGAATGCCAATTGATATAACATATTTTCTTTCTTTACTCATGCAAGCTTCTCCTTTAAACATCTATGTTTCGCCCTTTGAGTCTTCATTTCAGCTAGCAATGAGCTCACATTGACCTCGTCACATCTCGATTGGCTTGATTCTCACAATGCTTGAAGGAGGTTGACTATCATGTCCGTTGCTCGGTCTGGTATCTTTGGGTCAACCCACATGAAGAAATCATAGTAGATTGGACCATCAAATTTAGCACATCCTTGAACCCTCTTCTTGCATTTTTCCTTGTCTTTACCGTAAAAAAATTGGCGATTGAAGACCATAATAACATGTTGGCTCTAACTCGACCTCATTAGGAGCTACGCCACTTGATTCAAATGTTGGCACCCTCATTCTTCTGGTTGTCATATTAGAAGAATTTAATAGAAATATATTACCTGTATTATGATTCTTTCATAAAATTTTGATAAATATATTACCGGTCTCTTTAAACAGTTTGTTTGGTGAAACATATTGTTAGGTGAAGCAAAGGCAAGTAGCAGGTGAAACATATTGTTACGAGAACAAATACAAACACTGTATGTACACAAAAATTCTATCCATAGGAATTGTTATCATTCATTCTCTACTAAGGCAAGTAGCAGCTGATTTACCTAATGCTTGCAACGACTGAAACTAAGAAAAGGAGGAAAATCTTGGGAAACAAACTAAACCAAAAGATTTTCCCAAAAATAATAATAATTAAGTTCATTACATGTTTCTCGTGAGAAAATTCATTTGTGTTGTTGTCCAATAAATATTTCCAAGGTCTCGGACAACTTCGATCAAATCAAGCAAGAGCTATGAACAAAGAAGAAAAGGAATTTGAAGCTTAAGTATATGGCGACAATGCTGGAGCCACATAAATCCTCACTCAATACCAAGTCAACCACCAAATATATGCTTCAAAGGAAAATCAACCAACACTTCATATGGAAGACATTTACATGCATATTGAAAAATTTAAAAACCGTGCATCACATAAGGCACTTTGTTCAACAATCTGAAAAGGTACCATTCTCTTACTTGAGAAATTTAAATAATAGATCAAAGTGCGAGAATAGACATTCTCTCCTCTTTTTCCTAGTCACTTAAGTAAGGCAATTTCGTTGTGTCAACAAAATTTCTCCTTGAATTTGTCAAGCGACTTTGGTACTTGACTTAGCAAACCCATTTTGCAATGGTATAAATAACTTACATTTCCCACAAGGATCAAATTGACCTAACATTGGTGAATGATGCGTGCATGAGCAAGTGATTCTAGGATGTATGGATTTTTGTGGTTTAGTGTTTAGGAAATAGTGTTTATGAGGATGGTTTCGATGGGTAAATATAATAATAGGATAGAATGGGGTATATGGGGATGTATATTGAAAGATGAATTGCAAAATCTATGATCCCACCAGGGTCTAAAGTACGTGCCACCAACCGAAGATGAAGATCAAGATAAATGAAGTTCACCACCAAAGCTTAAAGGACAAATTTAGTCTGGTTACAATTGAGAGACTTCCTCTATTTATATGACGAATATAACTTAGGAAATAGAAAAGTAGTAAATAGACATGGGAACTAGCCTAACATAAAGACCTAGGAACTCATAATTTTGACTCCTGAAATTTACATAACAATAAAGACTCCTAGAAAATAAAGATGTACTTAATGACTTGGAAACTTGCATTCTTGATTATTCAGCCTTGCAAAATTCGTGCTCCCACCTTGACCAAAGGATAAATACCCCAAACTTCATCAACTAACCAAGAAAGTTGTTCAGAATGGTCTCCCATTGATATGTTGTTAAGAAACTTCAATATTAGCAATTGATAAAGTGTACCGAGAAATCAACAGCTAATATATCATACTGAGAATTGGGTAACTCATTAATCTTCGGTATTGATAAATTCGGTAACTCATTAATCGTCGGTATCGATAACTTTAGTAAAAATGGTTCGATATGGCTTTAGTTGGAAACTTCAGTCTTGACCCATTGAAGCACGTTATACCCAAGTTCTATATTGGCTTGAATGAGCAATGATTATGTTGAGTGGGTTGATGGAGCTAAGTTGGATGCTCCTACATCAGTGAATGTCAGTTGCCAAGCTCTTTCTCCAATTCTCATCATAGACCTATCACCTGCCTATCTAACATAACCTGGTAATCCACCAACAAACTACAGTAACACATTGATAGATAGTGGTTTGAGCTCGCTCTCCCCCCTCCCCCCAAAGCTCTGCATACTTTATTTTTCCTCTATTGTGCTAGATCCAGTCCATATGCATTGGATGAACATATAACAAATTACTTTACATTACAGAAATATTTTAATTTGTTCTTAGTACTGGAGAATGCAAAACAACCATGGCAGGAGATGCGCAAAATGCTTAATGACAACATAGAGATTGAAATGCAGAACATATTCAACTTGGAAAGAATCAAAAGCGCCTATCTGATACCCAAATGACAATCAGCAGAAATACTTTGTCTATTTATCCCCTATGTTCCTAGAGGCATCCACAATATTGAAAAAAAGTTGGAAACAAAAGAAATCATAGCATTATTGTGAAAATCTTTAATTATTAAAACATGCAAAACTAGTATTAGCGTTCCACACTACAAGATACTCAAATGGTATAATGTACGGAGCGACACTTGCATGAGGAGGAGTCACTACCACCGTCGCTGTTGCTGTCGCCCTCTCCATCGTTGACACTGCTTGATCCATCGCCGAGACTCCCACATGACAGGTCTTTGCATGAACTTGCGATCGACGAAGAAGAGAACACAAACGCACGATGGGCGTCGAACTCGAACTCTATGAACTCTAGATCACAATTGAACTCCAGATGATGATGGGCATCCAATTCCAACTCGCGAAAGGACCCAAATTGCAAGTGAACTTCATATCATTGAACTTGATTTGGGACTTAGGGTTCAAAGGGAGATTGTGTGTTAATTTCGTTCAGAGGGAGAAAGACAATGATGAGTTTGGGCTCGAGATTCAGAGGGCTTCGATTTGGAAAGAAGAAAATGAGATGTTTCAATAGAGATTGCATTTGAGGCTTACAGTTTAGAGAAGGAAGAATGAAGCAAACGATGTTAAAGGGGAAGGAAAGAGATGACGTTCAAGAAGAAAGAGGGACATCGAAAACAACGTTGTTTTGTAGATGTGGATATTTTTTCTTAAACTATTTGCCACATATGAGAGAGAAGCGATTAAAAGCACCAACGTTTTCCATTAACAAGTTTGACGATATTAACTTTATGACTTGATTGAACCAATTTGACAAGTTATAATACTTTATTACACTTATTGCAAGTTTTAGAATTCAATTATACATTTACAACAAGTTTTAGGATTTTCATTGCACTTATCCCAACTAATTTTATATAAATAAAACATACACATATATAATAATTAGAAATATTAATATATATATATAGCCGTAGGAAAGTATAGATAGTCCTTGTAAAAACATACACTTAGATCGAGAGCCATTCGTTGGCATCCTTCTTGTTTCTACGAGTGGTCCAGCCGTAAGTCCCCGAGAGGCTGTTAGACCGTTGGTTTAGCTCTGTAACGGTTCAAGAAGGAATAGTTCCGATCTTAAGTATGAGTTTACATAGAAGATCTACATCTTCCTCTAGTTCTTTATCACAAATGGACTCAGATCCAAGTCCTATACATAGAGAAGAAGTAAGAATAGAAGATTTCAACAAATCTATAGAAAATTGGGAAATTCCTAAAATACAGCTTAAGGAAATATACAAACAATCAAAATTGAAATTTTTCAAAAAATCAGACTATGTCATAACTACTCAAGAAAGAGATGTTCCTCTTTCTAATTCTTATGAAAAATACATCTTTTGAACAAAGAGTCCATTCAAAAGCATAAACAAAAATACAACTACATTCATATAGGACTAGTCCAAGTAGGAGTCAAACCTCTTACTAAAGAAGGCCTTAATACTTCCATTCTCTTAGTCCTACGTGATGCACGTCTTTTTAAACTACGATGAATCCATTCTCGGTACTGTAGAGACAAGTCTCGCAAAGGACCCATACATTTTGACTGTTATCCTAATTTTTCTTTATCCCTCAAAGATAAGAACATCCTTAGAGCCCTAACACTCCAAATCAAAACCCATAATTACAAAGTGGCAGATGGTTCTATTCCTTTAGCCCTTGTTTATAGAATTCATTATAAAGCCATGTCCTCCGCCTTTGGAGAAAATGCTTTCAAACATAGTCCCCGAGGAGAAACACTTCTCCTCCAAACTGACATTTCTAGAACTAATACAACAATTCCAAGGTCTATTAATTGGAACCAAGTTACTTTACTTCAGAACAATGGGAATTAGAAAACCAAATTCCCCAACAAGTTGTTCAAAATACAGATCCGACTAATGTCATTCAACATCCGGAAGGAAGAGTGACCATTAGGTTTCCTAGAAGATCTTTCGATTCAAGATCTAGTCCTTCTTTTCACAATTCTTATACAAGATCCATAGATCTTAATCCTAATCTTCCTCCTATAATCACCATTCCTCCTAGTACGCACAGGAACACTCCTCCTCCTAGTATACATAGAGATACTCCCACACACGATACAACACATTTACCTCCTTCCACCAGTAGAATTAATCAAGAGACACCTCCCGAACCAGAAATTAGTGGTTTAGATAATAGATCGGGGATTTCCGGCGCTTTATCAACAAAACCAGCCTCGAACCGCTTCTAGAAAGTACAGACTCCCCTCATCATTCTCCTACTTATTCTCAAATGATAGATGCTGAGCTTAATGTTCTAGAAAAACATTTTGAACCAAACAAAACTTTTCTTAATAAAGAATTTAATTCTGAAGACAACAAACAAATCGAGAATGGTTCTTCAAAACCTTTGCCGACAAAGCAAAAGACGTCAAACAAAAATATTACGACTACATATACGAATATGAAGTCCACATATTCTTCTTTGATTGGTTAGAAGAACAATTCCTTGAACCAAAAGAAATATTTGTTTTAGATCATCATTATAAGTGGAAACTTGATAATGGTGAAACCATAGAATCCAATCATCCACCCCTTAGGAGAATAAAAATACAGCATGGAGATAGCGAGGTTACAGCCACTCCCTTTAGACTTCCGCACAAAGGAGACTCTCTCTACACCCACAAAGTTATTGAACAAAACAATTTTACTAATCAACATTTAGTAACCATAGGAAAACAGTTGAATAGGATAGAATCCACATTCCGTAATCCTACTCAAATTATTACACCACAAGTTGACACACTCAAAAACCCATTTTTAAAGCCTTTGAATTTCCAAAAATCTTAGCCCGAGTTTGCCAAAGCTATAGAACAAAAGAAAAAACTCTTAGGAAAATCAAAACTAGAACCCGATCCTATACTAGACACTCCTAAATTCCAGAATCTTATCATTAGAGACACCTGCACCAACCCACCATTAATACTCGACCAAACCCTCTGATAATCCTGATAATGAGTCAGTCAATGAGATTAACAGACTCAATTGGAGACAACCTCAAAAGCTTTATTATAGTAGAGCCACCCCACCAGACATTGCCCAAGAAGAATCATCGCAAAAATACAAAATAAATACTCTCCGACGCCATCTATGAATGGAACATTGATGGTGTTGCGTAAAACCAATATTATGAACATTCTTAACAACATGGTGATGCTTGCTAATGCCTACAAAACACAGCAAGATGTTTCGACCATGCTGTTGCTAATCTTTTAGTAGCCGGATTTACATCGACAGCTAAAAGGTTGGTGGGATAATTACCTCGACAGATGAACAAAAGACACAAATTTTAACCGCTTATAAGGTAGATGATTTTGGTCAACGCATGGATGATGATCAAGGTCATCTCATCCAAGATGCGGTCAATACCCTTATCTATTCCATTTCACAACACTTTGTAGGAGACCCTTCACATATTAGGGATAGAAACCAAGATCTCCTTTCCAATATGCGTTGCAAATCCTTAGGAAGATTTAGAGAATACAAAGAGCTTTTCTTTCAAAGGGTTCTTATTAGACCCGACTGTAATCAACCCTTTTGGAAAGAAAAATTCTTAGCCGGTTTACCACAAATTATAGGTGATCAAGTTAGAGATAAAATTAGAAAAGAATACAATGGCCAAATACCTTATGATCTTCTTTCTTATGGAGAAATAGTCTCTTATGTTTACAGATAAGGAACACAAATGTGTAATACTATCAAATTACAAAGACAACTCAAGGAAGAACAATCACTCACCAATAGAAGTCTAGGAGATTTCTGTGCTCAATACGACCCTTCTTATAATGAAAAACAAAACCAAAATGTAAGGGAACTTGTCCTTCGAGAAAGAAACAAAGAGACATCACAACAAACCTCAACCTCGTAGGAATAAACAAAGACACCAGAATAACCAAAATAGACCTCAAACTGATAGAAAAATTTTAAAGACATCAAATGTTATTCTTGTGGTAGAAAAGGTCATATTTCAAAATACCGTAGGATTAATAAAAAATTAAATGAACTATCCTTTGACGAAAATACTCTTAACCGCTTAAACAACATCTTCATAGAAAACGGTGATACTTCCTCCGATGAACTTCTTGAGGAAGAAGGTCTTCGATTAATGAAATAGATTCTTCTTCCGACTCGATTATGAAGACGCCTCTCCGAAAAACCCGTTCCCGAAATAAACATGTTAACAAAAGAAGAAGAATTTCTCCTTAGCACCGCGACAAAATAATTGACCCCGAAGCCAAAAAAGAATACTTAGATAGACTACACTCTACTATGAACATTACTTCCAAGCCTAATACTTCCTACAATCTTAAAGACATTTTGAATAGAAACAAAAAACCACAGTCTAGACCTATAAATATTAATGACCTCCAAAACGAAATAAAACAGCAAAAATTAGAAATACAAGCCCTAAAAGAAACTCAATTAGAAATGAAACAGGAAATTTCTGATATAAAGTCTCTTGTCATAAAAGGAAAAACAAAACTTGATGACCAAAATAAAACCACTAGTACCCTGCACACCTCGATCCAGCCTTTCTTATGTTATTAACAGAAATAACATCTAGAAAATGGATAATAAATATTAAGATAAAAATCAATAATGAGTATATTATTGAAACAACAGCACTCTTGATACAGGGGCCGACCTCAATTGTATCAAGGAAGGCCTTGTTCCAACAAGATACTTTGACAAAACTTCGAATCCTTAAAATCAGCCTCGGAGACAAACCGAATATACAATACAAGTTACCCGAAGCCCTAATAATAAAAGACCAAATGTCTTACAAAACATCTTTTCTTTTAGTAAAAACATGAGGCAACAGGTTATCCTTGGAACACCTTTTATACAATTAATCCAACCTTTTACTGTTACTAATGAAGGTATAGAAACTCTTGCTTTAAACAAAAAAATCACCTTCAACTTCATAACAAAACCACAGAAAAGAAGTCTTAATATTTTACAAGAACATTCCATTTCAGAAATAAATTGCCTTATAAAAGACAAAGAAAACCAGCTTGAATTTTTAAAAGAAGATTTAGAATTCAAAAGAATAGAAGAAAATCTTATAAAACCAAATATCATAGAGAAAATAGCCTCCCTACAAAAAAAACACATAGAGAAAACTATATGTTCTACTCTACCCAATGCCTTTTGGGAAAGAAAAAGCATATCGTTGATCTACCTTATGAACATGACTTTTCTGAAAACAAAATACCTACCAAAGCTCGCCCAACACAAATGAATCAAGAAGTTTTAAAATTCTGTCAAGCAGAAATACAAGATCTCTTAGATAAAAAACTCATAAGAAAAAGCCAATCACCTTGGAGTTGTTCTCGCTTTTTTATGTCAATAAAAATGCTGAACTGGAAAGAGGAGTTCCCAGATTAGTCATTAATTATAAACCTCTTAATATAGCCCTTAGGTGGATAAGATATCCTATACCTAATAAAAAAGATTTGTTAAACAGACTTTGTAGATCAAAAATATTTTCAAAATTTGACATGAAGTCGGATTTTGGCAAATACAAGTTAGTGATAAGGATAAATACAAGACAGCTTTTACAGTCCTTTTGGCCAATATGAATGGAATGTTATGCCATTCGGCCTCAAAATGCCCCTTCAGTAATTCCAAAGAATTATGAATGAGATTTTCAATCCTTATTCAGAATACATCATAGTTTATATAGATGATGTTCTAGTATTTTCTTCCAATATAGAACAACATTTCAAACATTTATCTACTTTCATAAAAATAATAATACAAAATGGTCTTGTAGTTTCTCCTACTAAAATTGCACTCTTCAAAACAAAGATTAGATTTTTAGGTAATTACATTCATTTAAATACTATAACCCCATTGAAAGATCAATCTCTTTTACCGATAAATTCCCGATGAGATTAAAGACAAAACTCAATTACAAAGGTTTTTGGGTAGTCTCAATTATATTTTAGATTTCTTTCCCAATATAAATATCCTTTGTAAACCTTTACACCAAAGGTTACGAAAGGATCCTCCACCACTGGACCTCTCGTCCATACGACATTGTCAAACAAATCAAAAAGCATGTAAAAGACATACCATGCTTACACCTTGCTGACCCTTCCACTTTCAAAATAGTTGAAACAGATGTCTCAGAATTAGGATATGGTGGTATTCTCAAACAAGTCAATAACAACAAAGAACAAGTTGTTCAGTTCATTTCAAAACATTGGAATTTTACTCAACAAAATTATTCGACAATCAAAAAAGAAATACTTGCTATAGTTCTATCTATATCAAAATTCCAAGGAGATTTATTAAATCAAAAATTCCTCTTGAGGATTGATTGCAAATCAGCCAAAGACGTTTTACAAAAAGACGTTTTAAACATTGCATCAAAACAAATTTTTGCCGATGGCAAGCCATACTTTCAGATTCGATTTTGACATTGAATTTATAAATGGTTCTTCAAATTCATTACCTGATTTTCTCACAAGAGAATTTTTACAAGGGATACAATCATGCCAAGATCCAAAAAAGACAAAGATAAAGGCAAAGGCAAAGCCACCGCCGAACCCTCCAATACACCACCAAAGCCGAAAGGCTTAACATCTGTCAAGACATGGCTTGAAATGGCAAAACAACCAGACATTCCTACACCAAACACCTTTGACAATAGAACACATATCTTCTGATCCCAAGCTAGCCTTTAATCAGCTAGCCAACATGATACCAAAAGAAACCATTTTGTTACTTGCACAATCTATACAAAACAAGGAAAAGAAAGAGCCATCCAACGCCATCGAGGTAAGCAACAATCCTTCCCCGCTTTGGTTACACAAAACCCAAAGAGAATACAAAAGAATTTCGAATGAGGTGGTTATTAGGCCACAAAACCCCTCAATCTCAAAAATCAAAATTCTTTCCTAAAACATCATTTCAAAAATATTAACCGTAGAAGATGGATTCTTCGACGAAGATCCAATCAAATTTGCAAAAACATCTTTCCAAAAGACTCAAGTTATTCAAACCACATAATACAAACAAAACCCTTGCTTATTATGAGCAAATTCTAGTGGAGACAGAATCAGCAAGATTTACCCATTTTGCTGACAAAAACAATACGAAAACATTCTATACTCCACTATATCCATCAGCAAAGTCATACATCCCTCACATTGGGGAGCCTCACCTCATACACCCGAAAAGTTCCAAACCAGACTTACCCAAAACCTACCATATTCTTCCTCATACACCTCTTTGGGACCACCAACAAGCTTGGTGGAACGTTTTCTTCGACAAAATACAAATTTCCAACACACTTGGTTGTTATTTTTTAAAGATAACTTCCCAAGACAAAGTCTACCAAACTGGTTTGACTCTTGGTGGGATCTCTTTGGTCCCTTAGACATAATATTACACCCCACGAGTCAAACAAGGATACAAGATCTTCAAATAACACTTCAAACCAACACCGCATGATATAAGGTTCACATGCCTTATGCATTTCTTTATAATATTCAGAATCTCTTGGGTAACAAAGATGGGGGTTTGAATACAATACATCCACGAAACCTGGTGTACCAAGATTTGTTCGTAAATACAAAACAAAATGGTGGGATGGATTCAATAGACTTGAATGGGGATCCGAAGCTCATAGCTAGAACATGGCTAAACAGCCAGAAGACTCAAATAATTGCAGCCCCATCAAATACATCGTTTTTACAGGAAAAATCCATGGCAAGTGCAGCACTTGCCGCAGTCCAAAGCAAAGAAGAATACTGCAACATCCTCAGGACAATGCTCTCAGAAGCGGAAGGATCACAATGTGGATCCTCCAAATCTCAAGACAATTCAGACGGATCCTCACAACACATCATAGTGGAAACACCAATGAAGACGACCACACGGGATCAACCTAGACAGAGATTAAATTCAAAGACATCACATACGATATCTTTTGTTACAAACGGCGCAAAGGCTACACACCGAGCGTAGTAGACAGACACCGTTTATACACCGTTCACTTTACACTGTTCACTCGCATCGTTCACTTTTACACTTTCAAAGACCGTAGCACTTTCACTGTAGCACCCCCTATAAATACACCCTCTCGACATAGAAGAAGGGGGACCGAAATTTTCCAGATCTCTCTCTTCTCTCTCTCTCTCTCACTTGTAAACCCTCATCTCTTCCATCTCCAAGCTCTCTTACCTTGTATCCTCTGGTTTCAAAGTAAGTTAGTTTTCACATACATAGTTTTATACAGGGTTACCAACTTACATGATAGTTGGTTAACCATTTCTTATAATACACATCAATACTCCCAGAGTGCGGATTACCGCCCTAGTGGATGACTTGATGCTTTAAGTTTCTGCATCTTTCAATACATGTAATTTCAACTTTTCAGCTTTATTTAATACAAGTTCAGACCACCTTCATGGTTGGTTTTTGTTTATGCATACTCTTACTTTATATCTTATATATTGCTTTCTGTCTTTATATTATTTTTAATTCTCGCGATTTTATTTAAGTCATTTATTTTCTTGTTCTTATACTCCATTTTGGCTTTTAGATACATCTCTCTTCTTTCATATAGATCTGTTAATCTCTATACTTCCTTGTTCTCTCATATAGTACTCCGATCCTAACCCCTTTATGGTGTATATATATATATAAGATATGTTAATCATTCTCTTAACACTCTAATGAAGTCATAAATGAATTTAGAAAACCAAAGCACCTAAGTCAAATGAGCAAGAAGTGATGTCCCGACATTAGTTGCATTTGGAAAGGCCGATAAAAATATATCGAAAATGTGATTTTTTTTTCTTTTGGTTGGTCCGATGGTGTCAAACTTTGAACAAGCTTTCTAATTGTACTTTCTAGGCATGTGCTACTCTATCTAAATCAAGAGTTACGCCTTGTCGAAGTTGAGGCGGTCGAAATTTGTTATTAAAATGCCATTTGTGGATAAGAAAGTAGCAACATGTTAATTAGAAGCATCACTCTGCCCGGAGCATGGCTACAGCTGGAGTACTTTGTTGATAGGAGGTGCGAGAGGGAGCAAGACCGTACCGTCACGTAACGACGCGTGTTTCGGACGTCGCCGAGATCGCCGGCACGATTCCTCGATCTTATCATCTCGGTAGCTTTTCAAGAGGGGGCGTCTCCAGCTGTTGATGCGGCTGTTAAAGATTGCCTAACTTGATGTGGTTGTTAAAGATTGCCTACCTAGCTTTGCCTACCTCGCTTTCTTTTATGAGAATGATTGAATCCACATCGCTTTTGTTTTATTTAACCCCTAAATTTTAAACTTTTTACCGCACACCGTAGTCGACTGAGAGTCTGTAACCCATTATAAATATGCAATATTTCATTCCTACATTCAGAAGCAAATATTTAATGGTATCAAAGTTGTAACATTAGGCTAGTGGGCCCCAAAAAAGAAACAGAAAAAGAAGTCGAAAAGTTAATAACGCAAGAAAAAAAAAGGAGATGGGAGAGGGCTCGGCTAAATAGAAGCTGAGAGTTTCCTCGACCAAAAAGAAAAGAAAGAAGAAGAAGAAGAAGAAGAAGAAAGGGAAGAAAGGAAAGGAGTTTTGGCATGTGCACGCCTCGGATGCCTCGCCAAGCTGTCTCGACTCCATAACGCAGCACCCGGTAAGAGATCAAACCCCTCGTTCGTCCAATTGAAGTAATTTTTGAATTTGTGACTCAAATTTGGAATTTTTGGAAAATCGATCGGTTAAGTCCAATTTTGGAGTCGTTGAGCCACGTATTTTTGTAGGAATGGTAGTTTAGGGTGTTGTGGAACCGTGGGATTTTACGGATCGTGATTTGAGCTTATGGTTTGTCCGAAACAAAATTTCAAAGTTTCCCATGCGCAGTGAACAGTATGCGTCCAGCAGCTTTGGGCCGTATTTTGTCATTTTTCGGCTTGATTTGTGGGCGGCCAATTTGGAATTTTTGTAATATGTGTCAAGGGCTCTCTATTGACTATAAGTACATTCGGATCGGAGTTTGGAAGAGAGAGTTAAGGCTCGATCAAGTTTTGCGCTTAAACTTCATATTGCGAATGGCTTGAACAATCACTTTGGTTATGCAACTTGTTAGCGCGCAAAAGTCCTTTTGTTAGAGTTTACGAGTCGAGATAGAATTTTATTAGATTTTAACATTATTCTTTGGTTATTTGATAGGGCCTTGAGTTCGACGATACAAGTATCGTTTGTCATTTGGTCGTAGACGACAAGGTGAGTGGTACCATATCTTCTTTGGTTTTATAAAATCATGTCTTGAAGTATGTATGTATATATATTGAATCAAGAAGAGCATTTTTATTGCATAAAAGTCAGATCGAGCAATTGCTACTCTTTAGTTGATTGTGAATGTTTGAAAAACATGTTATACAAGGTTTGTGGAGAAACATATATGAAATTGTTTTGTGACTGATTTATGAAAAGGTTTAGGATGATTTGAAAAACGGATATGAAATGGATGATGGGCTATGTTGCAAAATGTTATTTTTTTGGTTTAAGATATTGATTTATGGATTGGATTTTTGGTATTGGAGAATGGTTATTTATGCTCAATATGACTATGAACCCAGTGAGGGGTTTTTGGGGTATGCATACCAGGTTTAGGATATCATTCTGAGTCCAGCCACCGGCTTTGTAGGTGGAGACCTTACCAAGGGGAGAATCTTGGTCGCCTTGTCACAAGGCGTTGTATCGTGACCATGGTTAGTTATTAAGCAAAAGATTGATCAATGGATAGACCATTGATACTTGACTTTTGATGGTGATTCAAATGAGTTTTCCATATTACTATAAATCTTTGATGATAAGAAATAACTCTTATAAGATTCAATACGTATTTTATATATTGAGTTGGCGTAATGAAGTTTGGTATTACTTTGTATACATGCATAGTGGTTGTTCGATCTACTTAGAAGATATGTACTACTCACTAAGCTGTGGTTGTTCATCCCATTCCTCCTTTGATCTTTTCAAGTTCCTCAGCTAGCAATGAATAGAGCGAGTGCGCCATCGTGGGAAACTTTTGGGGAGTTCTATTTTTTTTTTTTTTTGGTATGGTTTAAGGAAGTGGTGCAAATGATCCTTACTAGTGGTTGGATCATCTGAGTTTTAAACGTATATCTCTTTTCTCTTTTTGGTGGATTATAGAAAGTCTGATGTTGCAACCAATTTGAAGGTTTATCTTATATATAAGTTAATATCAGTTTGTTGGTTGTGTTTGAGGCTGCGTCCTTTGTAAAGAATGACGGCCGTGTCATCCCCATTCTTTGTAGTTTTGGGGTGTGACATATTTTGGTATCAGAGCCTAAGTTTTAATCTTTTTGGATATAGTTATGGGACGTTGTGAGATTGTGTGATAGATTTTATTTTTGCGTTAGTCTTCTAGATTCTAAGATGTAGTTTCATTCTTGGATTTAGGTGATCATGAGTACCGACTCTGAGACACTTGCCTCGCTTCGTAGGAGTCACAAAGGCAAAGGAGTCGCTACCCCTGAGGCTAGAGACATGCCTCAAGCTTCTCGAGGTGCGTCTTTAAGAAGGAGACTTGAGGACCACTATGATAGGAGTCCTGACTTGCGCGAAGTCAGAGAAGAGGATCAAGAGCCAACCCGTTCAACTGAATTTGAACAAGCAATGATCCATTGGTATCGCCAAACAAAGAAATTAACTGGAAATGGAGCGACTGGTTCAAGCACTTTTGCCAATTTTAGAAAGGCGAAACCACCCACTTTTGATGGTAAAGCTAATCCTCTCACGGTGGTTGAGTGTTGGATTAAAAAGATTGATGGGATCTTTGAAGCTGAAGAGGTTCCTAAGGATCGGAAAGTTAAATTTGCCGCCCAATACCTAGAAGGCGAAGCAGAGTTTTAGTGCGATGGAATGAAGCCAAGTTTTGGAGGTAAGGATGTTATTATATCCTGGGAGGACTTTAAAAAGGCGTTCAATGCTCAATTCTTTCCAAAGTCATTCCAGGCAAAGATGAAGGGTGACTTTGTACATGTATCTCAGGGTGACTCCACAGTTTTGGAGTATTCAATCCGCTTTAATCAGTTGAGTAGATTCACAGAGCACTTGGTAGCAAATGAGGAAGATAAGGCCGACCATTTCCTAGGAGGGCTCCGACCTGAGATTAATTCCGCACTTGCACCTTTCGTATTAACAACTTATAAGGATGTGCTAGAACGAGCAATCAAGGTGGAACAAAGCATTCTGAAGCACAGCACACAAGGAGCGCCTCAACCCAAAAGGTTTAAGCCTACAAATGTGCAAGGTAGCCATACTGATGGTAGTGGAAGGCGAAGAAGCTTCAGCCGGCCATGACAATTCAAAAATCCAAGTAACCAAGGGCCTTGTAATACATGTGGAAATTATCATTACGGTGAGTCTTATCGGAAAATTGGAGTATGCTTCTCATGTGGGAAAGCGGGACACATGTTGCGAGATTGTCCTACACAAAGGAATCCTCCTATTGGCAATAGATCATGTAATCTATGTGGGCGACAAGGGCACCTAGCACACCAGTGTTTCAGGCGGAGAAATACCCCTTTCGTTGGTAGGCCCCAAGAGAACCAACAAAGACAAAGTACAAGTGGGAAAGTTTTTGCAATGACGAAGGAGGATGCGGCAGCATCTAACGCAGTTGTTGCAGGTAATATTTCTATTGCCTCGCATTATGCTTATGCGTTATTTGACCCCGGTTATTAAATTTGCAAAGAAGATGGATTGGTTATCTACCATTTGGTCATCATGTGTTCAAGAGATGTGTGATTGTTAACAATGAAATGCTTTTTTAAAGAAAGAGATATTTATCTACCTTTCGTGCTATTGTTGAATCAATTTAGACCCAACCCGAATTCTCTTTTCGGGAAGTTGTCAAAACACTTCTCCAAGGTTGATCTCGGCTTTGCAAGAAAGGAAACTTTTGAGAAAAGGTTGCTATGATTATTTGGCTTGTGTAAAAGACACAAGTAAGGTCGTAGTAAAGTTGGAAGATGTTCCTGTCATTAGAGAGTTTCCAAGTGTATTTCCTGAGGATTTACCAGGCTTGCCTCTTGATAGAGAAATTGAGTTTTTTTATTGAATTGATGCCCAGTACAGCACCAATCTCTAAGGCACCATATCGGATGGCACCCACTAAATTGAAAGAATTGAAAATGCAGCTACAAGAGCTTTTGGATAAGGGTTTCATCAGACCCAGTGTTTCACCTTGGGGAACTCCTGTTCTATTTGTAAAAAGAAGGATGGTAATATGCGGTTTTGCATAGATTATCGAGAGCTTAACAATGTAATGGTCAAAAACAAATATCCTTTGCCCCAGATTGAGGATTTATTTGATCAACTTCAGGGAGCTCAGGTATTTTCCAAGATCGACCTTCGTTCTGGGTATCATCAATCAAAGATAAAGATAGATGATGTGCCTAAAACTGCTTTCAGAACAAGGTATGGCCATTATGAATTTCTCGTCATGCCTTTTGGATTAACAAATGCGCTTGCTGCCTTCATGGACTTGATGAACAGGGTGTTCAGGGAATATCTAGACAAATTTATTGTGGTGTTCATTGATGACATCCTAGTATATTCGAAGAGTTTAGAGGAACACGAACAACACTTGAGGTTTGTCTTGCAAACTTTGCATGAAAAGAAGTTGTATGCCAAATTTAGTAAGTGTGACGTCTGGCTTGATCATATAGAATTCTTGGGTCATGTGATCTCGAAAGATGGCATATTAGTGGACCCAAAGAAGGTTGAAGCAGTTGTTAAGTGTAATCGTCCAACAAATGTTACATAAGTGAGAAGTTTTCTTGGGCTAGTCGACTACTATAGGCGATTTGTAAAGGGGTTCTCAAAGATTGTTGATCCACTTACCCGTCTAACTCAAAAGAAAGTTAAATTTGAATGGTCAGACCAATGTGAACGCAGTTTTCAAGAGTTGAAGAGAAGGCTGGTGTCAGCTCCTATTCTAACTCTACCTTATGGAAGTGACAGCTTCGTAATCTACTGCGACGCATCCAAAGAAGGTTTGGGTTGTGTTCTTATGCAAGATAGCAAAGTTATTGCCTACGCTTCTAGACAATTGAAATTACATGAGAAGAATTACCCCACTCATGGTTTGGAGTTAGCAGCGGTTGTGTTTGCCTTGAAGATATGGCAACACTATTTGTATGGTGAAAAATGTGAAGTCTTTACTGATCACAAGAGTCTAAAGTATATATTTACTTAGAAAAAACTGAACATGAGGCAGAGAAGATGGCTAGAACTTTTAAAGGATTATGACTTATCCATTAATTACCATCCGGGTAAAGCTAACGTGGTAGAGGATGCTTTGAGTCATAAATCCTTTGGAAATATGGCAGCTTTGCTCACTTCTCATAAATCTATTCTTGAAGATATGAGGAAGTTAGACTTGGAGGTGTTGGTGCAGCAGCTTAGTGCTCAATTAGCTAATCTTCAAGTACAACCTATGTTGATTGACAGAATTAAGGCTAAACAGAATGAAGATCCACAATTACAAAAATTAGATAAGGTATGGAAGCTGGAAGACAGGCGGATTTTAGTTTACATGTAGATGGATCCTTGAGGTTTCGTGGTCGACTATGTGTTCCTGAGGACTCAAAGCTAAAAAGGGAGATCATGCAAGAAGCTCACAGTACTAGATTTTCAATTCATCCGGGAAGCACAAAAATGTATAGGGACTTGAGAGAAAACTTTTGGTGGATCAACATGAAAAATGATATTATAAAATTTGTCGATCAATGTTTAGTTTGCCAGCAAGTGAAAATTGAGCATCAGAAACTAGGTGGGCAGTTGCAACCTCTAGAGATACCTAAATGGAAGTGGGAGCATATTGCCATGGACTTTGTAGTCGGCCTACCGAGGACGCCAAGTGGTAAGAATGCTATATGGGTGATTGTTGATCGATTGACTATGTTCGCTCACTTTTTGTCATATCGATTTGGCCTTTCAATGGAAGATATGGCAAAGCGATATGTTAATGAGATAGTGAAGTTTCATGGAGTTCCAGTAAGCATTGTTTCTGATAGGGATCCTAGGTTTGTGTCTAACTTTTGGAAGAGTTTATAAGGAGCATTGGGCACTAAACTCAACTTGAGTACAGCTTTCCATCCACAAACAGATGGACAGTCAAAGAGAACGATCCAGACATTAGAGGATATGTTGAGATCATGCATCATTGACTTCGGCGGTTCTTGGGATGAACATCTACATTTGGCAGAATTTTCTAATAACAACAGTTATCATTCTAGCATTAAGATGGCACCCTTTGAAGCTTTATATGGCTGAAAATGCAGAAGTCCTATTTGTTGGGACGACGTTGGTGAGAAAAGACTAACTGGCCCTAAGTTCATTCAATAGTCAGAAGAGAGAGTTAGGTTGGTTCGGGAACGTCTCAAAACGGCTCAAAGTCGTCAGAAAAGTTATGCGGATCTAAAAAGACGCAAGTGAGAATTTAATGTGGGGGATCACATATTCTTAAAAGTTTATCCTACGAAGGGTGTAATGAGATTTGACACACGTGGGAAGTTAAGTCCAATGTACGTGGGCCATTCTTGATCTTAAAGAAAATTGGTGAAATCGCTTATAAATTGGCTTTGCCACCGGCACTATCAGGTGTCCATAATGTGTTCCATATCTCTTTGTTGTGGAAATATGTGCCAAATCCTAAACATGTGCTAGACTTTACTCCATTGAGATTACGGGAGAACTTGACATATGAGGAGCAGCCTATTCGCATTGTTGATAAGAAGGATCAAGTGTTGCAGCGACGAACTATTCCTTATGTGAAAATACAATGGCAAAACCATACCGAGAGAGAGGCTACTTGGGAACTCGAGGAGGAGGCAAGACACAAATACCCTCACTTGTTTCATGATTGAAGTACATGTAAATTTCGAGGATGAATTTTTTTTTATTTTAAGGAGGGTAGAATGTAACATTAGGCTAGTGGGCCCCAAAAGAAGAAACAGAAAAATAAGTTTTAAAGGCCCCAAAAGAAGAAACGGAAAAAGAAGTCGAAAAGTTAATAACGCAAGAAAAAAAAAGAAAAGGGAGATGGGAGAGGGCTCAGCTAAATAGAAGCTGAGAGTTTCCTCGACCGAAAAGAAAAGAAAGAAAAGAAGAAGAAGAAGAAGAAGAAGAAGGGGAAGAAAGGAAAGGAGTTTTGGCACGTGCACACCTTAGATGCCTCACCAAGCCGTCTCGACTCCATAACGCAGCACCCGGTAAGAGATCAAGCCCCTCGTTCATCCAATTGAAGTAATTTTTGAATTTAAGACTCAAATTCGAATTTTTGGAAAATCGAGTGGCGAAGTCTGATTTTGGAGTCGTTGAGCCACGTATTTTTGTTGGAATGGTAGTTTAGGGTGTTGTGGAACCGTGGGATTTTACGGATCGTGATTTGAGCTTATGGTTTGTCCGAAACAAAATTTCAAAGTTTCCCGTGCGCAGTGAATAGTACGCATCCAGCAGCTTTGGGCCGTATTTTGTCATTTTTCGGCTTGATTTGTGGGCGGCCAATTTGGGATTTTTGTAATATGTATCAAGGGCTCTCTATTAACTATAAGTACGTTCGGATCGGAGTTCGGAAGAGAGAGTTAAGGCTCGATCAAGTTTTGTGCTTAAACTTCATGTTGCGAATGGCTTGAACAATTGTTTTGGTTATGCGACTTGTTAGCACGCAGGAGTCCTTTTGTTAGAGTTAAGGCGTAACTTAGTCATTTTGTAGTCGAGATAGAATTTTATTAGATTTTAACATTATTCTTCGGTTATTTGATAGGGTCTTGAGTTCGACGATACAAGTATCGTTTGTCATTTGGTCATAGACGACAAGGTGAGTGGTACTATATCTTCTTTGGTTTTATAAAATCATGTCTTGAAGTATGTATGTATATATATTGAATCAAGAAGAGCATTTTTATTGCATAAAAGTCAGATTGAGCAATTGCTACTCTTTGGTTGATTGTGAATGTTTGAAAAACATGTTATACAAGGTTTGTGGAGAAACATATATGAAATTGCTTTGCGACTGATTTATGGAAATGTTTAGGATGATTTGAAAAACGGATATGAAATGGATGATGAGCTATGTTGCAAAATGTTATTTGTTTGGTTTAAGATATTGATTTCTGGATTGGATTTTTGGTATTGGAGAATGGTTATTTATGCTCAATATGATTGTGAACCCAGTGAGGGGTTTTTGGGTATGCATACCAGGTTTAGGATATCCTTTTGGGCCCAACCACCAACTTTGTAGATGGAGACCTTACCAAGGGGAGAATCTTGGTCGCCTTGTCACAAGGCGTTGTATCGTGACCATGGTTAGTTATTAAGCAAAAGATTGATCAATGGATAGACTATTGATATGTGTTTTTGATGGAGATTATTCAATGGATTCGACCATTGATACTTGACTTTTGATGGCGATTCAAATGAGTTTTCCATATTACTATAAATCTTTGATGATAAGAAATAACTCTTATAAGATTCAATACGTATTTTATATATTGAGTTGGTGTTATGAAGTTTGGTATTGCTTTGTATACATGCATAGTGGTTGTTCGATCTGCTTAGAAGATATGTACTACTCACTGAGCTGTGGTTGCTCATCCCATTCCTCCTTTGATCTTTTCAGGTTCCTCAGCTAGCGGCGAATAGAGTGAGTGCGCCGTCGTGGGAAACTTTTGGAGAGTTCTATTTTGTTTTTGGTATGGTTTAAGGAAGTGGTGCAAATGATCCTTACTAGTGGTTGGATCATCTGAGTTTTAAACGTATGTCTCTTTTCTCTTTTTGGTAGATTATAGAAAGTCTGATGTTGCAACCAATTTGAAGGTTTATCTTATATATATATATATATATATATATATATATATATATATATATATATATAAAAGTTAATATCAGTTTGTTTGTTGATTGTGTTTGAGGCTATGTCCTTTGTAAAGAAGGATGGCCGTGTCATCCCCATTCTTTGTAGTTTTGGGGTGTGACAAAAGTACCACTTAACGTAACCCATTATGAATATGCAGCATTTCATTTTCTAATTCATGAGCAAATATTTAGTGATATTAAAGCACCACATCAGCTACTAAGGTGGCATGCATTTACTTAGTCAAATTCACTCACAACTTGACGCATGGCAAATGATTAGAATATAATAAAAGCAATTTGCAAAAGTACCACCAATGCACAAGTAGTTCCTAGGAAATTGAAATGCCCGCCCAAGGCCCATTTCTTTGTCTTCTACCCATATTTTAAGTTTCTTTAAGAGAAAAGCTTTGTCCTTCCAAGGAAAATCCTGCAGCTAAGGAGGGATTTCAGGTCATACTTTATTTGGGAAGTGGGTGATGGTTGCTCTGTTTCTCTATGGTTTGATAACTGGCATAAAGAAGGACCCTTGTGTTTTTTTATTCCCGTTTCTCTTATTGAGGGCTTTGGCCTCTCAAAGCTTGCGACGGTGGCAAACCTCACTTCTCCGATGGGGCGAGTCTTCAGGTCGCTCTTGGAGTGTTGGGATTTTTCCATCTCGGTTCTTACTCGAGTGCCTAACCGGTTCTCTTGGCGCGGTTCCTCTTCTGGTATTTTCTCGGTGGCCTCTGCTTGGGATGCCATAAGAAGCAAAAAGAATCGGGTCCGTTGGGCTAAGTTTATCTGAAACAATGCCATTACTCCCGGATGTCAATTCCACCTTTGGTTAATCACCAGGAATCGCCTACCAATGCAGGCTTTCCTCCTATCCTATGGTAGAATTGGCTATGAAGTATGTGCTTTTTGCAATGTCACTCCAAACTCTATCGACCATCTCTTCTTTGTTTATCCCGTCTCTGCGACTCTTGCCTTTTTTTGGGCCAGTAGATGTAATCTTTCATGGCATAATAGATCTTGGGCGGAAAATCTCCTTTGGGCTTTGAATTTCCTGATTGGTAAGGATTCCATTGCTCAATTCTCTTTTGGAGTCATGTGTTATTTAATTTGGAAGAAAAGAAATATCATCATTTTCTAGGGTGAAACGCTTGAGGTTTCGGCTTTGAAGAATCAACTTGTCAAAGTTGTTAAAGATAAAGTGTTGACCTTCAACAATGTGCCGGGCAACTTTTGTAATAGGCATCTTCAACGAGGGTGGGGCTTTGACTCTTCTGTTTTTGTTGGCGGCCTGCTCATTTTCCTTAGTGGTGCTTCTTCTGCTAGGGTTGATCAGTTGGTGATGTTCCTTCTGGGTTTGCGGCCCCGTTGCTGTGTTGTGCTGCCTTGCTGACAATTGTTATTTTGGTTTGCTTGGTGGCGGTTTTCTTTTGGTTGTCCTTGGTTTCCGTTGTTTTTGTTTTCTTTTACATCGGCTCACTTTCACTCTTTTTTGCTCATGCATTATGAGTGAAAGTTTTTGGCGCTGGGTTTTTGTAAAGTTTGCTTTTGCTCTATATATTCTTACCTTACCAAAAAAAAAAAAAAAACTTTGTCCTTCCACTTTTATTTCAAAAGGAGCTCCATCAGAGAAAAACTTTGTCCTTCCATTTCAAGTTCTGAAGAGCTCTAAAGATGGGCTCTCAAAACTAAGGGAAACCACGTTTGAGCACTCCGGCTCATTGCGACCATTGCGAAGGTTGAGCACGTTCCATTTCCGATCCAATCTTCAATGGCCTCAATCCACCTTTCCGGGCTTTATTTCCCGTTCTCGGCCTTGTTTGACTCCTACAATGAGACCCATGTTTCATTCCCTACATATCTGCATGAATCGGCAACTATTTCCCGGTTTTGCGGGTACTTGCTGTATATGTGGCCGTGATGTTTCGGCCATAATAGGTTCTCTCGTGTGGATGTTTTTAGATTATTTGGGCACACTTTTATGTAGTTGGCGGTGACTAATAAGGTGATAAATTACTCAAGCACCCTCGTGCTCTAGTTATAATAGGATCTCTCTCTTTATGAGGGATGCTTTTAGATTTCTTGGGCACAATTGACGATGACCGACCAGGTAAATGCGCGCCACATAAATCTCTCCGTAACGCATTGATATCACTAGACATTTTCTCGGCTCATTGTCGACCAGAGTGGCAATCTCTTTTATATTAGTCGTCAACGTTGTGCGGTTTGTCCAACTACAGAAAAATGCACCAATCTCGTTGACCCCACCCCACTCCGTTCCCATTTCATCAAATCACTCAGAGAAAAAAATTCTCTCTCCCCCTCACTCTCTCCTTCAATGATGAACATGGACAATTGGCCTGTGCTGAGTCGCCTCAAGAGGGCCGTGAATAAGGCGAGACTCCTCTTTAACTTCCGCCGGTGGCGCCTCATGTTGATGATCGCCGACACTTCAGGCAGGAACTGGCAGCGGCGCTGCTTGAGCTTCAACAACCGGCCTGGGCTGACAGGTTGCACAGACAACGGCCGCTCTGTGTCTGAGAGCTCAGGCTCTCGCCAGGAGCTCCAAAGGACGATGAGCTGCCTGTTGTCATCGGAGGATGACATCGACAAGAGAGCGGACATGTTCATCTCAAACTTCCATCGGCAGCTTCGGATGGAGAGGCAGATCTCTCTTCAGCTCAGATATTGCAGGGCAAATAGTTTTGGCCCCATGTCTTCTTGATGGTTTTTGGGCTGTGAGATGGTATTTGATCTAAGCTTCAGATTAACTGGTCTGGGATTGTTATCTATATTTTCGGGTAAATTAAGATGTTCTTTTTTTTCCCTGTTTCCGGAATTCTGTTGATTATAGATTTGTTTTTCCATTTGGTGTTAATTGTAGAATTTGTTTTTTTCTTAGTGAGTATTTATTTGGAGTAACAGTCGAGTTTTGCGAGAAAAGGACACCACAAATGCCTAAGTGCTCACTTAAATTGTTAAAACTATTTCTTTTGAGATAATAACATAAATAATCCCTGAATTTTGGATTAATGTGTAATGCAGTTTCTAAACTTTTAATTTGTTCTATGTGGTCCCTGAACTTTAATCCAATATACAATGTCATTCCTGAACTTTCAACTTATAACAATGCAGTCTCTAGACTTTTTGTACTTATTCAAGTTAGTCATTTGGCTTTATGAAAATATCTAATATTGTCCCTGAACATCAAATATCTTTATATAGTCCAAGGACTAAATTGAAATATCAGAAGTTGAAGGACTACATCAAACAAATTGAAAGTTTATAGACGACATTATACATTAGACTAACGTTCAGGGATTACATTGAACAAATTAAAAATTCAATAATGATATTGCATATTGGGTCAAAATTCAGGAATCGGTTGTGTCATTTTCAATAATTTTTTTTTTCAAACACTCAAATGTCAATGTTTATTTACATGATGCCACGTCAGGTTTTGGGCCACATGACTTGCCAACAGCATTCAAGTGAACAATTTGTGAATAATGCGGTAGCTTAGTGATTTGAAAAAAGTTATAGCACTCAAAGGAGTATCACACAAAAATTATAATACTTTTGCCGTCCTTTTCTTGTCAAGTCATATTAGTTATATACCCATGCTCGATGATTATGAATCGACTTCATTTACATTGCACCTGGTATGCATGTGCAATATTCAGCGCTATTATTTCGTAGACAAGAAATGGAAAGGTCAAAAGTAATTTCACGATCAACTTCTTCTTATTAATTAATTTAATGTAGTTGTTTGATGGGTGTTTGTATAAAACTTTTCTTAGTGGACAACAGCGTTTATAATTAACATTTCATCACTAATTTCGGGTCGCATTTCAGTTACATAGGTACAGACCATAATCACAACGTAAATAATTAGTAAGAGCACGAGTCCACTTATACATAATTTACGATGAATTTTAGAAAAAAAGGTTCACCTAATCATGGGTTAATACCATGAATAATTTCAAACTGATACACATGTTCCAAATTTATCTTAAAATAATTTTTGGGTCACCAAAAATCTAAAATACCTATGACAAAATTTACCATAAACTAAATTTTAAGTTATCAAAAACCTCAAACTAGTACACTTATGTCATATTTACCCTTTGTTTGCTTCCGTCAAATTTTACCATGAAATTGTAGAATCGGATGAACATGCAATAACATGCAATAATGGCAAATCCATGTGGAATCCATATCAATTCGGGTCAATTTATCATAGGTATATGAGTTTGAGGTTTTTGGTAAGTTAAATATTAATTTGGGGTAAAGTTGTCATAAGTATATTAGTTTGGAGTTTTCGTGGTATCAACCCATCAATTATAGACCTATTGTACAAATAACAATTAATATAAAACTTTTCAAATTTTGCTAATTTAATCCTAAAATTTTCGCGAAATTCTAGTATAGTTTTTCCAACTAATTTTTGCCAAAAATCACTAGGTATCCGTTCATTAGGTTTAGGGCTAATGGGACAATTTCCCCATTTTAAAAAGCAGCGGAGTTTGGTTAGTTTTAAGTATTGAAGAAAAATACCTAATTGGACTATCAATATATCTTTAAGAACCAAATATCTCTTTCTTCACCACCTGAGCACTATTTCAAGCTTATAGAATTTCCAAAAACAAAAAATTCTCACCATTCAATCTCTTAAATTGCTTATTCCCAATTAAATTCCTTCACTTATAAATCCGTAACAAAATATTAAAATTATGATTATATATATATATATAAGAATAATAATCATGTATATGTATGTATAGGCTTAAGCCTTTGCCTTGGCTACTCCTTAGCTAAGTTTTGGGCTCTTGTTACTTTGACAAGTGGACAGGTAGTTTTCTACAAATGGGCTGAGATTGGTTCAATTAAATATAATTAGTGGTTTAGGCCCAAAAACATTGCTTCTAATTTCCCATAGCTTCATTGAATAGTACTAGAAATTTATCCGTTAAAACTTAGTAAGACCTTAGTCCATATATATCATGATAATGCACTTAAATTCGAAAACTGTCATTTAGTGAGTTTAAGTCTTAAAATACTTACAACTTCAATACATTTGAGTTTCTTGACTCAATGGACGGAAAGGACCGGTAAGATGATTAAAAAAGAGCCACCTAAGCTTGAAAAAAATAACTAAAGTGAAAGGCATGAAACATGTTCCATCCATAGAAACCGATGGAGTTAACGAGAGGAATTAGCGCATCGATTTTCCCAAGTTTGAGGAACTAAATACAAGAAATGAAAATTTTGGACTTCTAAGTGCACGAGCACTACAAATTATAGGACTTTTGCTGTTAATGTCCTTGCGCATATTCATTTGACTGACCTTTTCTTCTCACTCACTCCTCTGGAAATTTTTCTCTTCAGCATCACTTCTTTTTCTTCATTAATGTTGGATTAGGTTGGCCAAAGATTTTCCACATTGCAAGAAATTACCCCACCTGGTTCCACATCCAAGGTTAGCCAACTTTGTCCCTTTGTCCTTTTCTTTGGTGTCTCTCCTTCATCCTTTCATTTCACTCTCCTCTTTCATTGCTTTCACGTTAAGTGCGCCATCCTCATTTCCTTTTCGTTTAGTTTGTCTTCCTCTTTTTCACTCCTTTGGGGAAAAAGCCAAACAAGCCAATCACATAACTTTTGGTTTAAGAAAGGCTCTCTTGTTGTTTTCGTTGGAGTTGAACTTCGACATGCACTTTTTTTTATCTTGGATCGATCAATTTCCTTGGCTTGTTTATGTTGGATGATAAACATTTCTCCTTCGCTTTTGTTATATGTTGCTTTTCCTTTAGCTTTTCATCTTGCAGCTCACAGTGAGCATTCTTTTCCGTTGGGAAGATATGACATGTCAGAGAATTTTGGACACTCAAACCTCTGGAGTGCTAAAAGTTGGCACAAAAGAACACTTAAATGCCAAAAGTTACGAAAGTGACACTTAAGTACCAAAATTGGAGCAAAATTGATCGCTTAAGTGTCAATTCGGCCAAAACGCTGATGTGTCAATTTTCCAGAAAACGAGTGAAAAATGGCATTATTTTAGTGCTAACGTAGTAAAAAATTAATATAAAAATTAATTAAATTAAATTTATTTAAAACATTTAAAAATACAAATACAAATATTAAAAAATTAAAAGGGAGGCGACTAAGGGCTTAGGGGGAGGTAGCGGTTGGGGTCACCAAGCCCTAGCCAAGGGCCAGCGACCCTGGCCAATCGGCGACAAGGGCCCGCGAGCCCTCGCCTGGTCAGGCCAAGGGCCGCCGCCCGCCGGCGACCCCTAGTGGGCGGTAGCCCTTGGCCTAGCCCAGCGAGGGCTGCTGACCCTCGCCCCAAATCGGGGCAAGGGCTCGCGGGCCCTTGTCGCCGATTGACCAAGGTCGCCGGCCCCTGGCCAGACCCGATGACCTTGGCGGCCGCCTCCCCCGAGTCCTCAATCGCCTCCCATTTATTTATTTATTTATTTATTTATTTAATATTTGTATTTGTATTTTGAAATGTTTTACATTAAATTTAATTAATTTTTATATTAATTTTTGATCACGTCAGCACCAAAATGACGTCATTTTTGCATTGTTTGGCCACATTAGCGTGTAAAACGACGCCGTTTTGCACTCACTTCGTCGGAAAATTGACACGTCAGCGTTTTAGCCAGATTTTGGCCAAAGTGACATTTAAGTGATCTATTTCTCTTCGATTTTAGCACCTAAGTGTCGTTTTTGTAACTTTTGGCACTTAAGTGTCCCTTTGTACCAACTTTTGGCATTTGAAGCGTATTTTTGCCAAGAATTATGACTAGAGGGCATAGTACTAATTGGATAATTTGAAATCAAGAGCTTGCTATAAGTTACATAATTTGCTCGAATCTGAGGCAATTGATCATGAGATGGATATAACATCCTTAAACTATGGCCAAGCTTGTGACATTTCCCTATCAACAGGGGCTTTTTCCCAAAATTCAACAAATAAATGCCAGCCTTCTTGGGAAAGACTCCTCTGTAAGAACTAAGCTTGAAATAGGCAAATATGTGAAACGTGCAGTCTTGCATTATCAATAAGACGATTTGCAGCTGAGAAAGAAATACGAGCCCAACTTATGGTTAAGTTAGAGCTAAAAATACTAACAGCATAAGCTCATATCAAATCGACAAGAATGAGAATCTGACCCCAAAAAAAAAAAAAACAAAAGAAGGAACAAAAACTTGAATAAAGTAGGTACAATTTTATTATTTGGTTGAGGGTGAGTGTGCTCCTTTTCTATTAAGACATCTTTTCTTTAATAATTGATCTCTGGAATCTATGTCCTAGCACCTATTCCCATGATTTGGAAGAGCCACCTTTTCTTTTTTTCGACGTGTTCCCCTCGTTTTGAACATGGGCCCCACGCATTGGTTTCAACTTGTAGTGACAGGTTTGGTATTCATGCTATTTACTTTTACCACATGCCAATCCCCTCCCACCACGTGCTTGACTAGAAAGTAATCATTTCTGCCATTTTTCTTAGCCTTCTAACCATTTAACATCAAAAAAAAAAAAAAAAACCATTTAACATCCTGCCTGCTGCTTCTGGCAGGTGTAAGCCGAACGTTTCTACTACGCGTACACCAACAGCCTGTGCCATGTGTTTGGCCATGATCCCCACGTTCCGAGATTCTAGGATTATGGCTTAATTGCCTCTACTTTTCCATGTTGGCATCTTTACAAATGGCTAATATCGATATTGTACATGGCAAATCTCCTATTGGCCAAACTTGTGCCAATCACAACTTGTTGGCATAATTTCGATGACGTCATAAAATTATAAAGTCAATATATTTCTTGATATGGTCGATGCCATGCAAAGCTAACGTTACTCTCAAAATTGCCAATATATAAAAAATCGTATAATTAAAAAAGTCGAGATTAGGTCAAGTTAATTAATTGTTAGTAAGGATTAATATGTCAGGTTTTATGGACAAACTTCAAAATCCAAAAGAATCTCTGAGAACAAGTCTACAAATAGGTGCAAGACAAAATATCCAATCAGTGTTAAATCTAATATATGGATGTCAATTCAATTTTAACTTCTCAATTTTTTTAATTTAATCTTAAACCTTTATGCGAAATTCCAATATAGTCGTTTTCATTAATTTTTGCCGAAAATTGCTAACGTGATAATTTAATCATTGTTGGCTATTCTAAGTGGCACAATGCAAACTTAGTTACTTTTTGGCAAAAAATTGGTTGGGATGATTATATTGAAATTTTGTACAAATGTTTAGGATTAAATTAGAAAAATTGAAAAATTTAGGAATAAATTGACATGCATATTTATAGATTTAGGATTGATTGAACATTTTTCTAATAAGTGTAGGAGACTCTTTTGTCTAGGCAACTCTATAAGAGTTTCCTAAGCTACAGATGGAATACAAATAAATCATTTATAACAGAGTCTCAAATTCAACGTCATCCAAATAGGGAAATTTTTTGAGTTAAATGCTTTGACAATTATACTCTTAGGGCTTGTTTGATAACACTCTTGAAAACAACTAATTATGTTTTTTTGTTCTCAAGAGCAAACAAAGAATAGAAATCCATTTGATAATTTTTTTATTCCCAAGAACAAAAATCAATTTTTTTTGTTCTTAGAAATAGATTTGGAATAAAATCTAGAAGCTAGAAAAAAGTTGTTTCTTATTCCTGAGAACAATTCCTAAAATCAATTCCAATTTTTTTTTCTTTTCCCTTCTCTTTATTTATCTTTTCTCTTCCCTTTTCTTCTTCTTCCTTTTGGTTGGTCACTAGCCTTGGATGAGGGCTGACGACCTTGTCGGCCCAAGCCTCACCGTGGCTAGGCTAGGCAAGGTCAACCTCGTCCAAATCTAGTGAGGCCAAGCTCGCCTAGCCACTGGCGAAGCTGGGCCTGGCCAAGCCACCTCCAAGTCAGCGTCGCCTAGCAATGGTCCAGCGAGAATGAGCCTCGCCATTGGTTGGGAGAGCTCAACCTCGCTAGATTTGGGTGAGGTCGACCTCACCCGCCAAGGTGAGATCGAGCCTCACAACCATGGCAAGCTTGGCCTCGCCAAAAAAAAAAAAATGAAAAAGGAAAAAGAGAAAAATAAGAAAAATATAATAAAAGTATTAAAAAATTAAAAGAAACAAAAAAATTTAAAAATCTTAGCAAGCGCAATTCTATCATGAGAATAGAAATTTTGGACAATTACCAAGCGCATTCTTTTACTTAGAAATTATTCCCGAGAATAGAATCAGAAAAATTCATTTTTGATAAAAAAAAAAAAACAAATTATTTCCAAGAATAGAATTGTTATCAAACGCGATCTTAGACTCCAAATCATAAGGTCTCAAGAATAAAGGGAGCTAGACTCAGGTGGGACATGCTTATGCTCAGTCTAATTTTTTTAGGGTTCTGGCGCGAAACCCAAAAGCATGCATGTACTTGAGTTTTAAATTTTTCTTCATCCGTTTAGGTCTTAAAAAATTTGCAACTTCAATAGACTTGAGTGATTAAAAAAAATCAATATGTAGATTTCAGCTCTCTTTCTTTTTTTTTTTTTTTTTCCATAGCACTGCCCTTTTTTGATCTAATTTTTGAAATTCTTAATGAAGTGGCTTTTATTTTTCCTTCCACTTTTAATAAAAGATGAATCTTGGTTTTGTTCCTTTCCCGTCCACTAATATTCCATTAAGCTTATCAGTAAAATCCTTGTTGATAAATTGTTTCATCGAGTAATCCAAATCAAAATGTCAATTTCTTATTTTTGAATGACCCTATTTTCAATTTTTGAACAGAAAAGCAACATTATTTACGTTTCATCATAAAATTTTAAAACAATAAAAACAATTTAATTGAAAAACTCAAGATGAAGAGAGTACATTAAATTATAAAAATAATGAAAATAAAAGGAAAGCATCAGGATGAGAGTCTGAACAAGGGACAGCAACAACGTTGCCGTCGCTAGGAAGGGTTGGCGACTCTCACCAAGATTGAGGTGAGGGTGGTCAGCCTTTGCCTAGGATGAAAGGGCCATTGTTCTGCCCCTCACCCCTTCATCTCTATTTTTGCTTTTCTCGATTTCAATCCCTTTTTAGTTTGTTCTAATGTGATACCGATTTGACGCTACATTAGCCTCATTCGCACAAAAAGTATTAATAAAAAAGATGCCAGATAGGTTGTCTAAGCAAGAAAGGCTAGGGGAATTTATGAAAGGACAGTGTCAAGTTTAGGATTTAAATGCACGAAAAGAAAGTTAGTGAATTCAAATGCATTATCATGACAGTTTTAGGATTCTCACCATAATTATCCTTTTCTACCTTTTCTTGGGTAAAATAAGAAGATCGTACTCTTTGATTGTCCAATTATCAGAATGAGCTAAGCATGTAAAGGACCATATGACATGAAATACTATTTAAAATCACGAAATACATATTATGTTCAAACGTATGAGACGCGACTAAGACCTTGAGTTGTGTTGCTTTCGCATTAAATTAATCACTATTTAAAACCACAAGCTACAAATTAATTGCTAATAAATTCGGTCACGTCACTTTTCTATAGTAATAAATCCGCGATGTATAACCACTCCACCATTATATATAATGCCTCCAATAATATTATTGAGGTTGTTGCAAGCTAAGCAGCCATCGTGAGTTATCCATTGCTATAATTGTATACTTGCATATTTCTAAAAATTTAATGTAACTATTAATTCTAACAATCTCGTCCGACATTCATACATTCCATCTCTGCCGGTCTTTTCTTGTGATCTTCATAATATGACGCAGTCAAATCCCACCTAATTTCCACCATCTTCCCTATTTTTTATTTGCAATATGGAACTGTTGACACAATCAAGATCTCAAGCAATCCCCAGATAATTTCATGGTTGTCGTCGTCTAATCAGCGTGGACAAAGACCGTGTCATGCTCCATAGTGGCTTCTAATCCTAATCAGTTGGTACTCAGCATAATATAATTAGAGATATTGAAATGACAACACATATTAGAAGTTTTCAATTAGGAGAAAAAAGCAGACGTTCTTTTATTCTTATACTTTATGCAAAGTTAAAGGAAATGTGTATTGATGCACCATCAACCTTTTCTTCTGTTGGCCAGTTTGCTTTCACCATTAAGCTTAAAGCGTGTGAATCCAAAGAATGTATTGAAAAATGATGGATTGATGCAACAATAAGCAAATCCAGTCTAACCAATGATGAATTCTCTTAAACATAGAAATATCTAACGAGGGGTTAGAGTGGCCGTGGCATTGAAAAATTCAACCTTCTATAGAAATTGTGTGACAACTGTCCATTAATCTAAAATAGTAAACTATTGATTATATATATATATATATATATATATATATATATTATGTATTGGCAAAAGAGAAATGCCTGATTACAAAAGGAAAAAAAAAGTATTTAAATTTGTGTGGACCATAGGGATGCAAATTAGGTTAGAAAAAGAAGTGGTTGATGAGAGATTTATATTCCATGTTGAAAGTAAGATACTCAGGGGACTGGTTAACAACTAACTTGACTATTCTACCAATAACATAATTAAGTGCTTTTTTCTTTTTCTTTTTTAAATCAGCACTTAATGAGATTGAGATTATTTGATAACCGTAATCAACAATGACTTAAAAATTCAATTAAGTCAAACAGTAACTTAATGGCAGTAAGTTAGGAAAGGATTACTTAATTCATTAAGTAGAAAAAGTGATTGATAGCAATTAAAATCTCACTAATTAAATTGCTAAAACATATCAGTAGTGGACACAATTCCATGCATGGCAAGAAATCCATGATATTCATCATCAATTTTCAATTACTAATGAACAATTTGTAGGTTCTATTTTTAGCACTTAAAATTATCAACACCTAAAATTTAGTATCTAAATTTATAACACTTGCCTCGTGGCTACCCTTTCCATTCGGGAATGGTGAGGTGAGAAGTTCGATTTCCCACCTTCTCATGGGGGTGGGATTGGGGATGCGTGAGTAAGAGATTGGATTTTGCAACCTATGCATAATACATAGTACACACAATGGTTTATAAAATAGATATATGATACAATATGACCAAACGTAATTTTTTTTCCTAAAACTTATATTTCAGATTTATTAAACAGGCCCGAGATTCTATCTATTTTATTATCATGTATTAAAAGCATCATTACACCATTCTCCAATGTTGGAATCTGAATTCCACCATCCGACACAGTATAGCTTAAAATTAGGGGTGATCAGTTCCCGGTTTGGTCTGGTTCCACCCAAGAACTGGGAATTGAATCAAGAGGACTGGTTCCCACTTTTTTGGACTGTGGACCGGACCGATTGATCTTGGAATCGAGAACCGGACCGGACCAACCGGTCCGGTCTGGTCCAGTCCAGTTCTAATGAACCATCACTTGTTTTCATTTCATTTAACAAAAAAGAGAGCGAGGTGTGAAGCGAGGCATCAGGGCAAGGCGCTCGGAGGAGAAAGAGAGCCGAGCGTCTGAAGGAGTGAGGTGTGAGGCGAGATGTCTCGACAAGGCACTTGGAGGAGGAAGAGAGCTGAGCGTCCAAGAGAGTGAGGTGTGAGGCAGGACGTGTAACGAGGCACTCGGAGGAAGAGAGCCAAATGTCAGAGCGAGTGGGGCCTGAGGTGAGGCGTTGGGGGCGAGGCGTCGAGCAAGCAAAAGGGGAGGGGTTATGGTTTTGAGAGGGAAAGGCAAAGTGAGACTTGCGGCAATTGCCGTCGAATTGGATTGCAAAATTTGGGAAAATGGAAGTTGATGTGATGGCTACTTGTAGATTAGAGCAGAAACAAAAAAAAAAAAAAAAAAAAACAGAGAGGGGTTTAGGTTTCAAGAGGGAAAGGGAAAGTGAGAATTGCAAAAGTTGAAAAAGAAAACCTAATGTAATAGTTACGGTAGATTAGTTCAGAAATGCAAAAGAGGGGAAAGATTAGCTTTGAGTTACGAGAGGAAAAATGAATTTGATGGTAATGGGTATTGTAGATTAGTTCATAAACTAATATATATATATATATATATATATATATATATATATATATATGTGTGTGTGTGTGTGTGTGTGTGTGTGTGTGCGCGCGCGTAAATGGTCGGTCGGTCTAGTCGGTCTGGTTTCGACCCCGAAACCGGGAACCGGACCAACCAGTCACCAGTTCCAAAAATAGGAACCTGAGACTGGACCGAGACCCTCTAGAACCACCTGAAACCAACCTGTCCGTTCCGGTCCGGCCGGTTCCCGGTTCGGGTGGTTTCCGTTGCACACCCCTACTTAAAATCTATTTGTTTTGCGATAAAAAAAAAAATAGAGAACATTTTCGTAAAAATAATCACTTATATCATTTGAAATATTTAGTCAACAAAAAATAGTTTTATTATCGATAACAATTTATGTATCATAATTTGTGTGGATGATGAATTTTTTTTTATGTATCCATTTTTGCAGGCAATATAAGTAATTATTTTCATGAAAGCGTTTTTCAAAACATTCACTTTTCGCAAAACAAGCACTCCTGTGCACTTAAAATTGTCTCTTTTTCGATCTAGAGATTTTCTTGTTTGAGAGAACCATGTTGGGACAGTTATTTCCAATTCATTAGCTTTTGCATTTTAGCAAAGCTTGGGAAGCTCTTAGTCATTTACTCAAATCTTTTGTGCGACTGTGTGTAAATTGATACGACAACCCTTTGAAATTATAAACTACGAGTGCTATCTCTCTATTATACGGAAATTATTATTTCTTAAGTCAAAGTAGTGATTTTAAGTGTATCTTCATGACTGACAAATTGTTAGATAAATTATGTTTAGGGTTATTGATGCGGTTAATTATACTGGTCACATTGCTAAAATATATATGATGACCGTTTTTGTCTGCGACACCAATATAAGCGCCATTAGAAATAATTTCATTTACCAAATGCGGTTTTAGGTAATATTCTTCGGTAAAGAAAAAGTAAATTGCGGATTATTCCATCGAATATGAAGATTCATCATAGCACAACAGTACACTTAAAGCACACGTCACTTTCGCCTTTGTCCTCGAAACTTGGTTAACTCTATCACATCATCACTCTTAGGCGCATCAATTGTTGAGGCCAATAATACAATCTAGAGAGAGTGAGGGAATAGGTTGTTTAAAAGAACCATGAAAATTTTCACGGAAAACTTCAAGTTTAACTTTGATAGACATGGAAATAGATTCATAATATCATATGCATGATCTTTCTATCAAATAGATACTTACAAAAATAAACAGATAGAAGATATTGCACATAAATATATAGTAGTTCAGCTTATAATTAAAATTACATCCACTCTCCGCCACTAATAGCCTCAACTCAGCGTGTAATCCACTTGCAATCTCAAGAGATGTTGTAAAGTAGCAAGTGCTACTTCAACCCGAAGATAGATCCCACTATCAACTTACCAGCCCTACTTTTACATTTGTACACTTCTTTTACCACCGACTCTTTATGCGGAGAGTCACAAACACATAAATAGCAAACTATTACACAGAGAGAGAGAAGCCGATAATAACAAAATGCAAGCTTTCTCAATTTCCGCCACCCCCCTTGAGCTTGCTTCGATCCTCTTTTATGGACGTTCCACTTCCAATCTAACCGTTGAAGAGCCTTCAGACGGATCAAGTAGCGGTTGGGTGTTGATAGGAGTAATCGTTGAGGTCCAGGCTACCCATACAGTATGTTCCCCCAAGTAAAAGTAAGGTGCCCAAAAATGAACCTGCTACCACTTTCAAATACTTGTTTCTCCGATCTTTTGAATGAGTTGGCAAGAATTATTGTGACTCAACTGCAATCTCGCAATAAATTTCCAAATATCGTTAGCGGCTATTGTCTTTTAGTTTAATGATTAATTGAGATGCATGAGTCACTAAAACCTTTAATCATTGATGGAGGCAAGACATGACATGCCTTTATTCGCAACTCGATGTTTCTGTCCAATCCATTCTTTGGAAATTGACTTGTGATTTGCTATTGAATACCTCATTCTATTAGACTCGTTCTCCATTTATTAAGGTGTTCACACTTTGTAGACGTCCTTTGGAAATTTATGATGCAATCACAGTCTTCCTGATATTATCAACATGAATTGATTATGAAAAACATCTGCAATTTTCAAATAAACATTAAAAATATAGATAATTTTGATATCATCAAAATAAACGTAGGGAGGTTTTTCCAATAACCTCCCATTTTTTTATGATGACAAAAGTTTTATGCAATTGTCAGATAAATTAACAAATAGTTTGATTTGAGATTGCAATTGAACTTAAGAGTTTGCCCAATGGTTTCAAATAAGACTGATATTAAACAGAAGAATGATACTATCTCCAAATACTAATATTATCGAGGGATAACTCGAGACAATTGATGGAAGCATAAGAGAACAATATTGTCAATGCATTTTCTTCTATTCCAAGTAGATTTTAGGAATTAGGGATATTAACTATAAGAGCCTGAATAACATACCATCAATGTTGGGGTGTGATTTATACTCCCTATTAATAGGATGGCACGGGGTGTAGCAGTAGTGTCCCTGTGACGCCAAAGGGTTTTTATACTTCAAGCCCATATTTTATTGGTAGTTTGGGTTTAAGCCCATGAATAGTTATCAGATATGTATATATTATCTTTATCTTAAATGTGGGGTGCTAATTATAATAAAATTATCAATTGGACGTAGCTCTAGTTTAAGGGTGAACTAGAATAAAACCTTGCATTTTTAATTCTCTTAAATGGAGGGTGCAAATTATAATGAAATCCTCGACTGGACGTAACTCTAATTTAAGGGTAAATTAGGATAAACCATTGCGTCTTTAATTCTCTTTTTCTCTTTTACACTTTATTTTCTTTTTGATTGTGCCACAAATCCTTACAATCAATTGATAATATATTTAAAAATCTCTAACATTTCTCAATATTTCTCTCCCTTTCTTACGTAGATTAACATCTCCAAATGCTTGTTCGAATCATCAGCATAATTCTGCATAAATATGTTGAAAGCGCGACAGAACATATGCATTTATTTTCCCCTTTTTTTACCATAGAAAAAGATAGAAACAAGTAAGCACAAACAGAAGTTCCATAACACTGATAGCATCATACATCCCCTAATAGAGAGGGCAAAAATAAACACCAGCAAACCAGCAGATAATAGCAACAGCAATAAGAGTTCATTCTTTCCTAACTTTCTTCTTTTGATGAGAGGAAGGAGTAGATCTGGCAGCTAAGGAAGGATCAATGTACAGGCTAAGCGGGTCATAGCATTTGAAGGACTGGACAGCTTGTTCAAGTCGAAACAGGTGACGCCCAAAGCCATCCAAAGTGACTCGATCAAGGCCCTTAACTTTTTTAGCTCCGTCTGAAGCTCGACATTCGTAGGTTCATCCTTCTCAGCATCCTTCAATATCAGAATCTCCTCCTGAGCCTTTGCTCTTTCCACTCTTGGGGGTAGTCAGGCAGGTATCTTCTTTATTGGCGTTTGCTTTTGGATAATAACGGGCTTCTGGAGTTTGCGCTTCTTACTTCGATCAGCGTGTTCCTTTATCCTATCCTCGAGAATTTCCTTAGTTCCAGCTTCATCATCACCATCACAGAATTTACCAACTTCTAAATTTATTGCAATGGTGCCAATTCATAGTTAAAATATTTAATTTAGAAAATTTAGTTCCAAACATTTTGATAATTTATCAATTGAGTCATTCCAGCCAATATTAACCGGAAATCACATACATGATGTCAATTTTCTGATGTGACACGATTAATGTTGGTGTGGATAATTTTATATTTTTTAAAAGTTTTAGAATTCGTTAATTTTTTTATTTTTATTTTCTCTTTTCCTTTTTTCCCCATTATGACAGGTGCGCTGGTTATGGGGCAAGGGCCCTTGCCAGCCGCAATGGCCTTGGGTGAGGCCTAGCCAACCATGGAGGCCTCACCCAAATTTGGTGGCCATTGCTTGCGGCCAGCTAGGCCGCGAAGTCCCAGGGCAAATCCATCATGACCTCGCCTAGATTGTGTGAGGGCTAGTGACCAATGGGGGCTTGTTGGCCCTTGTAGGCCAAAATGCAAAAAGAAAATGAATAAAAAATTTAAGTTTTTAAAAAAATTACAGAAATTATCTATGTCAGCATTGTCTTGCCACGTGCCAAAATTGAATGGAAAAATTCAATTGGCAAATTGATTAAAAGTTTATGCTTAAATTGACCAAATTAAAAAAAGTTTAGAATTGAACTAATATATGTGCAAAAAGTTTATAACTTTATTGATAATTTCTCTATAAATTAATATAGAAACCACCAGACCTAGTGGCCACCGTTTTGACACAACATAGGGAGGTGGGGCGTTCGATCCCCCTACTGGACTTGAGGGGTTTATGAGTTTATTCCCTACAAACTCATTATTGTATGAAAAAAAAAAATAGACATCATTTGATAAAAATAGCATCCAACACCCAGGCTGGAGTCGACGAATTTCACCAGCTCTCCTCCAGCCACCGTTGCTTCTAACCTCCAATCAACTTCAAAATTCGCCCTTTGAGTTTAGATACACCTCACTAGGACGCCCCCCACCAAAAAAAGAAAAGAAAAGAAAAGAAAAAGAAAAGTAGTTTAGATACACCTCTATTGCATTTAGGTCTGGCTTTACTTGTTTGCGTTCCGAACATTTTGCTGCCCTAACGTTTCGAACATCTCCTTCCAAAACCCTAGCCGTGTCGCGAATTCAGGACTCCATTTGCTAGCCTCACGGATAATTTCATTACCCTCATGAGCAAGATCACGTCCCTCATTACGAGCTTGTACGCATGCTTCTAGAGCTACTCGATTAGCTACGGCACCCGGTGCATTTCCCCAAGGGTGTCCTAAAGTTCCTCCGCCAAATTGTAGTACGGAATCATCTCCAAAGATCTTGGTCAGAGCAGGCATATGCCAAACGTGAATACCCCCAAAAGCTACGGGCAGAACACCTGGTAGAGAGACCCAATCTTGAGTGAAATAAATACCGCGGCTTCGATCTTTTTCAATAAAATCATCACGTAGTAAATCAACAAAGCCCACAGTAATGTCTGGCTGAATCTGGGTAATCAATGGCACATACGCATTCCAACGAATGCGGAACTCAGTCAAACCTCGACACAAAAGGACATCGCCGACGCCCTCGCATAAGCAGCGAACCGAGTACCTGGAAAATTTTAATGCGCGGGATGAGCAAGCTTTAAAATCAGTGATCTAACCAGAACAAAAATCATAAAGAATCTAGAGAGATGATCAATGAAGTTCACCCCACTTTTGCTTAGGTAAACGCTTTACCTTGTCAGATAGTCTCATAGGTTGGTGGCAATTGGTCAAAGTCTTCGGGTTGGTGGCCATTAGAAAAAAGTGGCATCACTATTCCCCCATTTCACCTAGCCACCAAACTTAGAAAGACCTATCCCACTACAAGTAGCTCCAAATCAAAGAAAATATTTTCAAAATAAAAAAAAAATAATAATAAAGATTTTTTAACCAAATAAAACTAGGTCTTAATCCACGTCAACGAATCCGTCACACAAGCAAAGCAAACAAAAAAGCACGTTATCATACAATGGTTTTGAACCTAACCAAGTATTTAAAGTGCATCATTTGAATTCTTGTTGAGTCTCGAAATTACCTAGATGTAAAAACAAGAAGAGGGTATTGCCGGATATAAGGCAAGAAAAACTCATTGTGCTAATTGGGGGCAAAATGACATTTTAGCATCGGTATATTAAAATAAAAACCTATTCATAGAGCTCATTGTTAGAAAAATTCCATTTTTTATTTTATTTTATAAAACGATCTTTTCCTAAACCAAGTAAAACTAGGTCGTAAGCTACATCATCGAAAGCGTCACCCAAGCAAAAGCAAACAAAAAAAGCATGTTATCATACAATAATTTTGGATCTAAGCAATTCTTTAAAATGTATCATTTGAATTTTTGTCTTGATTTTGGGATCACTTGGATATAAAATAAAATAAAAAATGTATTGTTGAGTATAGGGCAAGAAAAATATACTGTGCTAATTGGGGGCAAAATGGCATTCCGGCACCAGAATCTTAAAATAAGAACGCATTCGTGAAGCTTACTCATCTGAAAAATTCAAAATTAAAAAGAAAATTGACCTTTTTTTCTAAACTAAACCAAGTAAAAGTAGGTCTAAAAACTACGTCACGGAAAGCGTCACCCAGCAAAGGCAAACAAAACAGCACGTTATCGCGTTTGCGATTGTAGTAGGTGAATGCCGCATGGCGCGTCCTTTTCCACCATGGCCCCCACACCGTCCGTCTCTTTCAGTTGGGTAGGTGAGGTCCGACGTGGCGCGACGCCGTTGGCCGGTGTCTGAACATCTCGCCATTTTGTCCGAATCCGAGCTCGTTCCCACTTGGCAGAATCACCGCACCATATGTCCGAATGACGCACTCACGTATCATGTGTTTCTCTACAAGAGATCTCATCGGTAAGTTTGGGAAAAAAAAAAAAAAGATGTTGAGGAGATAAGATTTGTGGGTCCGATCCGGGCCGATTATTTTTGTACAGTGATTAATGATTCTCAACGACATTTATGTACAATAAGTAAATGCGTAAATAAAGATTGGACTTTTCTTTTTTGTAATTGGCGACGTAAACCTGGGCACTAGCGCGGGCACTCACCTCACACGACACCCTACTTAAGTCGCGCAACGTGAGGAGGAGGGGAATCGAACCTTGACCGTCGTGTGGCTAACGTGCGCCCTAACTAACTCGCCCGAGTAAGATTGGACTTAGTCTTTTCAAAAGTGAATAGAAAATACGAGTGTTTTAAATTATTCGGTCCGAGCAACATGGAGAAATTTCAACGCCCTCTCTCCAACATGGAGGACGGATGAAAGTGTGGTATGTGGGATTTGACGATAAGGTAGAGGCATGTACGAAAAGGGGAAAAATCTGGCTCCGATGCCATGTTCAAATGTCTACCTCAAGCCATGTGAGATGAATGGCTGGGCCGATTCATTTTTGTACATTGATTGATGGGTCTTGACATTATTTAGGTGCTCAAAGTGAACGTGTAGATAAGGATTGGACTTATTATTATCTTTATTATTATTTTTTGGAAA